>NW_017731866.1:823314-903865 GCF_001890085.2 Hipposideros armiger | reverse complement strand
ACGTCCTCCACAACTAGACTGAAGAACAAAACAACAGCAACTTGTCTGTTCCCCTTCCCCCAATTCCCCAGCACTGTTCCCATTCCCCCAATTCCCCAATTTAAAAAAAAAATCTAAAAAAAAAAAAAAGATTTTATTGGGAATTGGGGAGGGGTACAGTGTTGGGGAATCGGGGAAGGGAAACAGACAAGTTGCTGTTCTATTTGTTCTTCAATCTAGTTGTGGAGGATGTCGCTTCACTGTCTCAAGTTGGTATCATCATTGCACTCTCCCCGGGTGAGACAGTCGCTCACCAGCCATTGGATGGCCGCTCACAGTGTGTATTAATTTTATCTTGGTAATTAATAGATTTTTCTTTTTGGCCTAATATATAATCAGTTTTTGTGAGGACTCCACAAATATTAAAAGAACTATTTTATCTTTTATTTTGTTGCAGGATACAAAATCCAACTATAAATAAATAAATAAATATTCAAATATATTCAATTTCCTCTAGATGATCTATCTTTACTGATTTTTCCACATACCCGATACATCATAAACTGAAAAATGAGTTCTTTTACCACTAATATATTTTACTTTATTCTCACCCTGTCTCTTGTTTTTGCCTTGAGTGTTGATGTACAATTGTCTTTTCCCTGTAAAGTTTATCCTTTAGCAAATAAAGGGTTTTGTTTCTCTTTCTTAAGAAATTTTGGCCTGAATTCAACCTGCCTATTGTGAAGATTATAACCTCTCCTTTCCTTTTTTTTGCAGTACCTGGAATACTTTGTCATCTTCAAGTGTTCTCAGTCACTTCATTTAACAGTTTCAAATTAAAGATTGATTTTGTTTGTTATCCAGTATGGGAGGGTTTTCATTTCCTTTTTAAAATTTTCTGTATATCTATAGTAAATGAATCTTTCCTGGACCAGATTTTTTTGCAAGAGGTTTTTATGCAGAAAGGACTACAGCTACTGGGATTGTCTTTGTGCTCCAAAGGTACGGGCTTCGGGCTGTGCATTTCTTTGGCCTTTATTTGTCCTCAAATAGTCAGCTATACAGTACTTTACATGGCAACTTGCCTGTGTCTAGGCTGCCACAGAGAAAAAGAAAGAGAAAGCCTCCTGCAAATATGATTGCTGTGTGATCCAGTGTACATCTGCTTTTTCTCTGCTTCTCAGAGCAAAATCAAATCAGAGGATCTTCTGTTGCCAACATGTGCACCCATGCAGAGACAAGGGATTTGGGGTGTGCATCCTGAGCAATGCACCCCACACATTCAGGAAGAGTGTTTGGCTGACTGCACTCTGCAGTCCCTGTATCGTCCCTCCATTTGCTCTCAAATGCACATTTACTCATTCTCTTTATTGATTTTAGCAGTCCTTTTGTTATTTCCTAATTGTTTGTGTTCTAATAGAAGTTTGTGGTTTTGTTTCTCCTCCTTTTTGTTTATGGATGATACCAAGATGATAAAATGTAATTCATCGCTGACTTTATACTTGCCATATTCAACCAAGAACCTCATTTGTATTTTGAAAAACAAATATTCATGATTCATTCTGAAATTAGTCACTTTTTTAAATGCTCTGCCATGAGATAACTTGAGAACTTCCGAATGAT
This sequence comes from Hipposideros armiger, assembly GCF_001890085.2. Classification (NCBI taxonomy): domain Eukaryota; kingdom Metazoa; phylum Chordata; class Mammalia; order Chiroptera; family Hipposideridae; genus Hipposideros; species Hipposideros armiger. The sequence continues at coordinate 902,263 of NW_017731866.1, read as the reverse complement.
CAAAAGATTAAAAATTTTCTGGGTGCTTCTCCATCTCATTTATTTATTTATTTATATATATATATATATATATATACACATATATGTATATATATGTATATATATAGATAGATAGAGATATATATATAGAGAGAGATACATAATACAGATAAATGTCTTTAATCCTAGATACAGGAAATATATATATATATATATATATATATATATTCCATTGCTGATTATATCTTCACAGTTTTTTCACAAAATAGAGATTTTATTAAAGAAGTCAATTACTTTAAATAAATTTTCTGATTTATTTTTCCTTTAAGGCCCCAAAGCGTCACTTTTCATATATTTCATATTTAGAACACAGATGCAGTAAACTGAGAATATTTTTAAACCTATACTTTGATCCAACTGTATAATAAAACTCCAGTATATTGTAATTTGCTCACTAATTACTGTTTCAAATCCTCAGATGTGTTTTCTGTACATTTCTAGTGATATTTGATACGAAGGAATGAATTTCAGTTCACCAATCTATTGTTTTCTTATGTATTATGTTACAATGTCTACTACAGCAGGAACATACACATCCCCAATATTATAATATTTAAGTTTTACTGAAATAAATGATAAACATCTTTTTGAGATGTCTTTATAAAGGAAACACTAGTTTATCATTTATTTCAGTAAAACTTTAAATATTATAATATTGAATAGACCATGACTTTAAACATTATTGAAAACTGCATAGCATGTCCATGTCCCGGATACCTACTTTGTATATATCTTACTAATTATGATGGCATACTACAATTATTCATTAAAACTCAAAGCAAAAATATGAAATTAGGGCTAGGTATATTAATAATGAAAGTAGACAGAAATACTTATTTCAAAAAATCTTAGTTTTCAAAAAGTTGGCTTACTTCTTGTCAAATTCAAATAAGGTATCAGTGTTTATAAAGTACATTTACAGCTAATAACAAGCTTATATTAGACACAAGCTTATGCTAGAAATGTCACCTCTTGCATTTTTTGTTATTTATGCTTATATTAGGAGTGGTATAGTCAATCTAAATTATTTTGTTGGAGATTTTTAAAAATCAAGTCATCATTTTATGAGGATTATTTTAGCTAAAAATAGTTAAAATGATATGTCATTATGTCTAGCAGGCACGTGAACTGCAATAAGTTGAAACAGTCTTAAGGAATAGACAACTGAGGATTGTCTGTCCATTGCACCGAATGAGAGAGCCCTGATACGTTTCCAGGACTTCTTGCTTAGAACATATATGCGTTTTGACTGTCTAGCACTCAGACCTATAAAGGAGACCAGTGTAAACCCATCTAATACAGCAAAGCTTAAAATCTTTTTTATTACTTTAGCTCAGATGTTGGCCACATTTTCTGGTAGGGTCCAGTTAGTATATATTGCAGACTTTGCAGACCATATGTTTTATCACAATTACTCCTGCTATGGTAGCATGAAAGCAACCTTAGACAATACATAAACGAAGAGGCCTGGATGTGTGCCAATAAAACTTATAGGAATTGGTGGTGGATCAGATCTGATCTACAGACCATAGTTTGTGACCTCTAGTTTTAGGTAAAAACATAAAAAAATAAAAACAAAACAAAACACTAACTAACAAAATCTTTATAATATCTGGCCTGCAACCCACCTCAACCCCAATGAATTATCTTGAGGTTGGTACATATTACTTTGGCAATCACTATTCTAAATGATTTCTGAAAAATAAACATCATTCTGCCCTGTTTTAGCATTCAATAGATGAATCTTTTAGTATTCTAGCTTTTGAGGGAAGGACAGGGATCATAAAATTATCTTGTATGCATTTCTGTCAGTGAGATATATAACATAATTATTTATGATAAAATGCTTTAAACTGCTCTTCACTTAAGAATTATTTTCTTCAATTTCAAAATACTTAGAAAATTTCTCAAAATAAAATAAGCTCTACTTAGGAGCTTGATTTTTTTTAAAAGGAATTCATTATTTTGATTGATGATAGTATCATATCCTGTAAAATTTCAAGAACACAAGAACTGATGAGGCAAATAATATCCTTGTTCATTAGAAAAAATAGATAAATATGCAGTGAATAAATTAACTTAGCTCTGTTTATTAAGGAACTAGAGATACTAAAGCATTAAATATTGACAGGGACATCAGAAAATGAATGCTGCAGCCATATCGGATGCATTTACCACTCTTGCAACAGCCCACTTTCTACTCAGCCATCAAGTCTGTTTAACTTCAAAAGCTGTTTTCACTGCAACACCAAAAGGCATTTTAAGGCACCATGGGTTCTTTTTATTAAAGTCTGTACATCTGAGACGCTTTCGTTGCATCTGGAATTTTAAAGTTATCTCCTTTCCTGTGGTTTGGAAGTGAAGGGTGGAAATCCACTTTCTCTTTGCTTCCTCTGTCCTGGTGCCTTTGGGAGCTCAGAGCACTGCTGAGTGAAATGACTGGAGCCTTCCACTCCCTCCTGTCTGCCTTCTTCCCACCTCTTTGGTAAAACAACACTTATTTTTAAATGCAGCACTTCTTTTCAGCTTGTCTGCCTGGAGCTTATAACAATTTACAATCTGAATTATAGTATTTCTGCTACAGTTTTAATGTAAAACAACACTGTTCATAAAAAGTCAAGAACAATTACAATGTATTTCTTAAAGAATGATTGACGCCAGCCAAAGATATATCATTTTACAGATGCTATCACAGAGATCCCAGATTACCAAGTTTAATAATCTACATTTCAGTAAAAACAAGCCAAGATAAATTAGGTCTCTTAATTTTGAACATATGGCATAACTTCTTGCTTATCAGCTTTAATTTTGAAGAATCCATATGCATTTTCAAAACAGACATAAGCAACACTTATCTATTTTGAATCCTGATTTGAACCAAAAAATTTGAACTTGTGAGGTATGAAAAAAAGATAACATATGCTTAGCTATTTCAAATTCCCTATACAAAAAGAAGAAAAAAAGAAATCTTTATAAATGAGTAAAATATAATTTTGGAGCTAGGCTTTGGATTATTTAGTGCTTAAAGTTTGTGGTTGTCTGACAGCAAGTTTCACAAAGCAGATGAATAGATAAGTATGAAGATATTTGATAGAGACGTGCTCAAGGGAAAAGAGAAAATATTATCACAGTGGGCACTAGAGGGTTCAAATGCTGAGTTTTATGTTTTTCTGTTCATGTAGTTTAATTCTTGTCCTGCATTGCTAACCTAGATGTATTTAGTGGAGAGGAGCGATTTATATTGAAGAAGTCAGAAAGTAACATACAAAAGAAATGTATGTGATTTCTCATAATGGTGGGGAGAAGGGGAGGAACATATCTGGTGAACCTTCAGCAAGAAGTCAACCACTTTCTTTCAAAATTACAGTGATCCTGAAGGAAATAATAATAGTAAACATTTAAAATAAGCATTCCCTTTAAAGTGTCCAGAGCTCTTTTACCATTAATTTACTGAGTATTTAGAAATAGTGACTATTTTATTTCCTCATGAATGGTCTTAATATGGATACCACTAAAAATGAGATTGGTGGCCCCATTTTTCTAGGATAAAATTAAGTGCCGAGTTGATCTTCCCAAGATCATGTGTTCTTTCCATTGCATTCTATCATAATGTTTCTCCCATTTGCAGGAAACAGGGAGGTCAATGGCTCCAGTAACCAGCAGCCAGGTAGGGTCCCTTAATGGATTAGAGGACAGGGGACCAGGCCATGGAGTGTACAGCCTCGGTGTAAAGGGGATGTTTCAAGTTGAAGAAGTACTGAGGATTGCAGAGAAGATTAAAAGTAGCAGAAAGGAGACAGAGACCAAGGTTCAGAATATTTAGAACCCACTAGAATCTAAGCTCCATGGGGGTGAGGGGCAGAGATTGCTCTATTCCCTGTGGAGTCACCCGTATCTAATGCAGAGCCTGGCACAAATGTTAAATGGTTAAATGCTGAGTAGAAGGAAAGGAAGGGAGTGTGGAGAGAAGGAGTGATACCATCCATCAGGAAACCACAGCACTACGCAGCGATGCAAGGACCTGATGCCAGGGGATAGCTTCCAGTTCTTTCAACCCCATAGTCCTATGCTCCATGGTCCTCCAACCAAACCCAGGCCGCTAAGGCTTCATTGCACCTTCACATCTCAGGATAGTAATTTTGGAGGTAACAGTAAAAACAGAATTTCCAAGAGAAAGGAAAGAGTCAATTTTTGGATTTTTGAGTTTCAAAGTTGATTTTGGGAAGCCATGGTGGAGATAATACTTTGATAGAGAAAATGTTTGGGTTTCAAAAGTTCAGGATCCTGGGCATCAAAACTCTGGAAGTATACATAACTAATCAGAGTGAGAATATGAAGCCGCTCAGGTTGAGGGGAAGAGACAAGGGAGGTGAAGATGGCTGGGATGGAGGGAAACAGAGATTAGCAGCCCCAGCATGTGACAGAAAGGTCCCTATCTCTGCTCCACCACCCAAATTGGGCTGGGTCCTCGGGTGGAGGTGGCAGTGGTTAAAATAACCCCTGATGAATTTGAGTAATCAGAGATGAGAGCCGATACGTGTGCTGGATTCCCAAGTAAAACTGGATGATGTACAAAGATTCGCATGTTTCCCAGTGTCTAGTCTGGTATAGGACCCAGAAAATAGAAATGGCTGCCAGGTGCATCTAGGAGGAAAAACAGCCCTAAGAGAGATAATTTTGAGAGTTAATGGAGATTTTGGAAAGTGGTGGGATTTTTAAAACAGTAAGAGATTCTTTGATCATAAGAACTACTCTATTTCACAAACTGTTAGAAAGTGTCCAAGTATGATACATTGCTTTACAAATTTACTACTTGACTGATGCCTGCAGACCTCTGACTTAACTGTGAGACGATAGAATCTTCTTTATAAAAACATATAGAAATGAATTAAATAGTAGTGCTTTTCTTGACTGCTTACTTCAGGGACTGCCCTGTCTTTGAAATAGACCATGGTTTTATTATTTCGGGGTAACATTTTAAGACTAAGATACCCTGCACCCAAACATGAGCTAATTCCTACTTCATTGATACTAAAAGCAAGAATGTCTTTAAACTTTTTTTAAAACTCACTTTTACTATTTTGAAATTCTTAGCAGGCTGTGTACATACAAGATAGGTTTCATATTACACCATTACAGGCTTCTGCATGTTACAAGATTTGTATATTTAAGTAGAGTAAACGGAGCATTCATATTGTTCATGTTAATGAAGTGTTAAAATTTCAAGAAAAAATGATCTTACAGTTTTTAATATCCTGAGGTTTTTTTCTGTTAAATCTATCATGGTCTTAATGAGAAAGTTAAGTGAATGGGTTGATGTTCGGCGACTAAATTATGTTTCTTATACAGAGCCTGTCACCCAGAATAGCATCACCTCCTAGAGAGAGGCAGAGAAGCAAAAATTGTCCCCAAAGGTTATTGTAAAGGTTATCTTAAGGGTCTTTTGTGATTATAAAGCAAATTAATCAAAGTATCCTGTCTTCTGCACGCAAAGAATGCAGAAACAGGAAGGACTTGCAAAGTCATCTCCACTTTCATTATAAGAAGCAGTTGGTTAGGTTACCTTCCTACTTAGGATATTTGCAATGAAAATAGCTGTCAAATTTGCCAATGTAAAAAAAGTAAGAGTAATTTAAGGACCCTTAAAATGTTATTAAATATGTGTATGTGTGTGTGTGTGTTTTATAAACACACACATATGTATATACATGCACACACATAGATATTTAATTTTGAATAGAAATTCTCTCTCCTCCCAAGGTTTTGGTTTAAGGAAAAGTAAAACAAAGTTATAGTTATTCAAAGGGAAAATAGTGGCAATAAATCATATTGCTGAATTTTCAATATTCTACAAAGAGGAAGTAAGAAGTAAAGAAAGGAAAAAGTCTAAATTAAAAAAGATTCACTATCCAAATTTGCTCAATCCAAAAGTAAAAAAACAAAATCATAGTAAACTCTAGGGGGATGGGTACTATTTGTTATGACTTTGACCTAAACAGTAGATTAAGACTTTCCATCTCTCCAAATTTATGACCTGCATTTATTTTCTTTTTTTCTCTTTCTTTCTTTCTTCCTTTTTTCTTTCATCATCTAAGTATGTGAAATATCAGGAGGGTTTCAAGAATATTTAAATATATAAACACAGAATTTCAGGGTAAGAAGGAATCTTCCAAAGTACTTTGCACGGTGCTCTCGTGTTTCAGCTACATGATAAGGTCCAGTATCAGGAATGACTCAATCCCATACCATGCATTTTAAGAGTTATTATAAAGAATGCTGATTTTTCATTTTTTTCTTTTAGTTGATTGCCCTGATACCTAACAATTGAGGAAATACAAGAAGGAGGCAGGAATGTCTAGAAAGATGAGGAAGCTACAATTTTGCTGAAATATCCATCGCAAATGAAAATGGATGTCCTTTGTTGAACAGGGCTATTATTATGAGTGGAGACTACATGGGAATGTGGGAAACTCTGTAAGTTGGGGTTCACATACCTCTTATGTATGTGAAATGGGGAAATTTTCTTAAAGACAAAAAGAAGACACCTAATCAATGTCGGTTGAACTAAAATGCCCCTGTAGGGACAACACGGAGCTTCATTGGTCATGGAGTTCTTAGAGCTGGATGGCAGCCAGGAGATGGTCTAGTGGGTGTCGCTACCCCAGCACTATTCACATTTTGGACATAAAGGTCCAAAAGACAAACTGATATTTGGATGCTTAGGCTACATAGATTAAATTTCACTTAGAGGGTGAAACACTGGGAGTGAAACATCTCACTTGGGAGATTAGAACATTATTTTGAAAAACTCTAAAAACCTACAGTTCTCCCATCCCTAAGGAATCACTGATTTTTAATTTACAAATTTACTACACATCTTCCTTCCTATGTATCCTTTGAAATAAAGAAAAAAATATATTTTTTTAAATCTTGTTTTCTTTTTATCATATAGTATTCATTTTAAATGATATACTTCACCAGTCTGATTTCAGTTTTCTGTTTTTAAAGTTTATTTATCTGTTTTAGTTTGCTGCCTCATTCTTTCCTATGCATTCTTTTGGTTGCTCTTCTCATTTGGATTTACTGTTTTCTCTGCCTTAATATCTTACTTTATTTTATCTTGGATCACAGAGAGTTCCGAACTCTCTTCACATAACTCATCTTCAAACTTATATATCTTGCTGTGACCTTTACATTTGTCATCATTCAAAGTCTAATCTCACACTTTAAAATATGCGACCACCTCTCCAGCGATTAGTGGTTATAACGTGTGTTTCAAACACATCAATCTTAGCATTTATATTCAAAGACTATCTCCAATTTTACTCTATCCTCCTCTATGCATTTTACCTTGATTCTACTTCTCATGGATAAAAGAAAATGCACAGTAGAGACAAAGAAAATCACAAGCCCCTTACTATGACTGCATTTCCTAAGGATATTTATCAATAACTATCCAAATAATTTTAAGGCAGTTGTAGAATTGAAACTATGTAAGGAGGGAGGGAGGAGACTACTTAGACAATGTTGTGGGGGAGGGGCACTAGTTTTACCAAAACTGTCCTATATACCATAATATAAAGCTATGCTTAAGGCATGTGACCGTTACCGTCTACAGTTCTTGACTCAAAGTTCAAGGGCTAGTTTTGGGATAGAGGCTCCTATGAAGTAAAACATAAGAATGTATCTTTTGTCAGGCCAACAAATAAAACTAACTTTCTAATCTCTGAATAACATTTACTTTGGATATTACTTAAAAATTATTTTGCACCGTTACCTTCTCTCTTTTGACATTCTAACTATTGTTTAATTTTTTTCAGATGAAACTAATATAGAAATTTTAATTCTATTTTAATAAAGCCTTATTTGAAAACCGGATACTTTCCATGAGTGTTCTAAATATGGCAATGGCCACCTCTCTTAGATAAAGATATATGAGGACATCATGGGTGGGCAAAACATAGGAGAACATATTTGCATAAGCCTTTCAGATTGCCACTGTTTCCCAGTAGATTGGGATATAGTCAGACACTCCATATTCTCCAAGTATTGGCCAAGCAACAAATGCTTCAGAGCTTAACCAATTATTAGAATTCAGTTGCTTCACTAATGATAATTATTAGAATTTTTCTATTATGATAGAAGCAGCGAATAGGTCTTCTTTGCATTTGTTTATTTTAAAGCAAGTAAAAATATCTTTAAGATTCTTAACCCTACATAAGGCAAGGGGAGGGGGACAAAAGAGAGGTCTCCATTGGTATGTAAACATCGCAACAAAAAACTACAATCCTTTAGTTCCAACCTTCCAACCTTCCTACACACGCAAGGTCAACAGAGAGCTAAACCCTAAAAAAGGAGGAGATGAAATCATAAATCTTAAGAGGTGATCCTATCTGATTATATCCTAGAGGAAGAAGCAAGTTTAAAAAAAAAATATATATATATATATATATATATAATCTCCAAGTAAATAGTTTACTGTATTAATGATAAATTATCTATTAAATATAGCACATAAGTTATTAATGATACATTTTCTATTATCTATAACCTATAAATGGAGGGAAGAAGGGAAGGAGGAAAGAAGGAAGGAAGGAACGGAGGGAGGGAGGAAAGAAGAAGGAAGGGGGAAAGGCAAAAGGAAAGAAGAAAAACTTAAAAGGATTTTATTTCTTGGATAAACAAAAACAACATGGTAAAACTTGGAAAAGCCAAATTTCTGATCTTAACCTTCCAAAAGAAATGCAACATTACAAGGAATTCCAGTTCTCTCTTCTCCTTAAAACAATGCAGCAAATCACCTAATCATTTCTAGACTTAAAAAAATAAACATTTCAATCTCAAAAATGTTTCTTAATAAAAGGTTACGAATGATATAAGATCGTTTTATGACAAAAGACAATGAGCCATCTTGATCAAGAAACAAATGTTGAAAAAGTAGCAATTTGTGGCAAAGCCAGAAGTCATTCAGAATAAAAGGCAATATTGTCAATTTTACCTTCTGACAAAGGTGAGTATTTTGCCCTATAATATTAACACATGGATGACATAAAGAAATGAAAGTAAAGGTCACAGTAGAAATATAATTTGATGAATCATTAGATTGAAATCTCAAAGTCACCCACATAATCATCAAAGTTGAATGTCAAGCAGATAGTTTGGTAAAGTAGGGAAACAAGTCAGATGTCTAATAAAAATCAGAAGAAATGAAAGATTGAAAATACTACAACAAAGAAAAGTCCCTATAATTATCCTTCTATGTTGGCTGTGAAGTGATGTGGAGGAAGTGTGCCAAATGGTCATTTTCACACATAAGCATGTTATTTTCCCTGTTGAAGCAAATTCAAAGGAAAGTAAAATTTAAGAGGCAAATGCATACGTGCTGGGAAGCACTTTCATTTTCTTAAAACGAAAACATTTCTGGGAAAACCACATGAAACAATACCCCCTCACCCTTTAATTTTATCCTAAACCTCTTATATATTTCTCTAGGCCTTTAAGAAGGAAATAACATATCTAATATCATGGGCTGAATTACTAATTCATAAATAATGAGAGAGAATATTTTACATAATTCAGGTTAGCCTCTCTGCTTTTTATATTAAACTGAGAATCTTCAGTGAAGAAATCACCCTTATTTAATTAGATACCTTAAATGACCAAAAAGTAATCAATATAGTTTGCAAACTCACAAGTAGTCAGACAAACTAAAAACCATTTGGCCCTTTAGCATCTTTATTCTCATCAGTGAATTGATTTCATTATCAATAGAACTGTGCTTCAAACACAGCACCACAGTTTAAAATCCATATGTGGAGAGTGAGTATATTTTGTAATAACTCAAAAAGACCACATATTGATACAATAATGGGTTTAAAGGTAGTTTCAGAAAAGCCTAAGTTTCTTTCTGAAGAGTTTTTGTTAAAAAAAATCCATCAGTACAGAACGATGCTTTCTGGCCTGAGCCATTTTAGCATAAAAGTTGTTAATTAATATGTCTCAATTACTTGGTTATGCAAAGTTGATTCCTAACTTTGCTTTGAGACTCAGAGGCTGTCTCCAGGCAAAGTTTCAGTTCATTATCAGCTCAAAAGGCTGCCCAACTCTACCTTCTTAAGCTACAGTAAATACATTTCCATCTGGACTCATCATCTGTACAGTGTGAAGTTTTGTAACAGAGAGTTTTGAAATCACATTTTATGGCAGTGAAGCTGCTAGAGGATATTTATTGACTTAATCTCATCCAACATCTCCTGTCATGTGGAACTGTCCCCAGTACAAGGCAGATTAGTGACTGTGAGCTGCTTCAATTTGGCTCAACATTCTGGCTAAAGAATTTTCCATTACATGGGTGGTGACATCATTTGAGTTTGGAGCCATTCAATTTATTCCGTGGTGGCAGAAGAGAACACAATAGTCACTAGAACCGAATCTGAGTATGCGCTCCTCTGTTGACGTTCTGAAGAAGTGACAAGGCTGAGATTAGAAGCTGTTACTGCTCAATTTATTTTTCTAAGTAGATCTAAGCATCTACACTTGTGAGCTGTCTTTGGTATCTGCCTCCATTGTACTGGGTTGTCGGAAAAGTCATGATGCATTTTTGCAACGAAAAACATAGAAAAAATATGTCATGACTTTTCCAACAACCCAATAGTTTCTGGACCCAATGAGATGGTTCGTTAGAGCTCAGTAGAAAGAGGCTGGTTGATAGTATATGCAGTTTCCCAGTGTGCAGGGACTCCAGGGTTCTCTTATAGTTTCCTTCTCATGTAATGTCAATGAATAAGACCACGGAATGTTTGAAATTAGCTTTTTTTTTCATTTATTTTTTCCAATTACAGTTGACATTCAATATTATTTTATACTAGTTTCAGGTGTATAGCACAGTGGTTAGACATGTACATAATTTATGAAATGAGCCCCTGGATAATTCTAGTACCCACCTGGCACTATACATAGTTATTACCATACTATTGACTATATTCCCTACGCTTTACTTTATATCCCCATGATTATTTTGTAACTACCAACTGTACTTCTTACTCCCTTCACCTTTCTCACCTAGCCACCCCGCTACACACACACACACACACACACACACACACACACACACACACACGCACAATCTGGCAACCATCAGTTTGTTCTCTGTATCTATGTGTCTGTTTCTGTTTTGTTTGCTCATTTATATTGTTCTTTAGATTCCACATATAAGTGAGCTCATATGGTATTTGTCTTTCAAGTGGTATGCTGACCTTGTTCAATTCCAACAGTCTTTAGGATCCTATTACTTCCCATGTTCCATGCGGAAATTGGGATACACACAAGAACAAATTGATTGAAAGAAAATATAAATAAGATTATGCATGCAGCATGCTAATATTTGCAAAAGAGCTCAAATTTTCAACTATCTGGAAATGCATAGGTTTATGTTGCACATAAACAGAGCTTTAAACTTGCTATATAGTCAGGAAAAGTAAAGAAATGGCAACTGCTTTTAATGATAAGAAGTCCCTACACCTGAAAATGAATTTATCACTTCAGAGGACAGCAAATTATAATAAATTATAGGTAGTTAACTTGATATTCTACAAAGAATCTTGTTTAAAGTACAATGCATAAATTTGAAATTAATATAACACAAAAGGACAAAGTTATAGCATTAGATCATATCTCGAAGAATGTAAATTACATAGATAACAAATAAAATTTAACTATTGGCATTTTTGTCATATAACTAGATTACTTTTACAAAACTTTTACAATGCTCCCACACTGTCTACAATATCACATTAAGCCTCTAAAATATTAATGTCATGCAAGCAATAGATATTTACTAATTTTTTTGTTGATGATGGATATATGCTTTTGTTAACAGGAATTTCTATTGCTGTTATGTGTGGAATTAGTGAAGACAAACCTATGAGTGTATATATGTTGATAAGATTTCTCTAATTTAAATTAAGAACTACATTTTATTCCAATAAATATAAATAATTTCCTTTATCATTTTCAATTTTAGTGCCTTATAAATTTTTTTAACTTATCAAAATCACATCAGTCTTTACTGGTATACAAATAAACAGAAAATATTTTCACCTCCATTTTATAAATAAAATCTACAGCTAATCATGAGAAAGTATTGACAATGAACTTTATCAAGGCTGCATAAAAACTTCATATCCAGTTAATCTTAGATTTTAAGTACCTCAAATTTTAGAGTTTGAAGGATCTTTAAAAAATACCTGATCTGCGCAGGCTGAGTGGCTAAGTTGGTTAAGAGCTCGCTCAAGAGTGTGAGCTCCGAGCAACAGTGGTTCGAGTCCCGGCCCGAGCTGAGCTGCCACTGAGCTGCCAATAAGTGGCAGGATGGCTCAGCTTAAAAAAAAAAAAGTACCTGATCTGAATGCTTCATTTTCTACATTAAGAACTGAAGCCCAGAGAGAGGAAACAACTTGCTTGATGTTAGAGCTAATATGTGACAGATAAAAGATCCCTTATGTTTCATTAGTACGGATGTCATTTGTATTTTCAAGAATACTGTTAGTTATCATTTTCAAACTAAAATTTAAAAGAGTATATATTATATTCCTTTATAAGTCTACTTTATCATAGATTATCAAAAGTGGTGATCTTCTGTGTCCCAGTTGTATCCAGAAAGATTTCTGGATTTCTTACATTGCTTGTTCATGTAATGTTTGAAATATAAAATATATAATTCATGCTTATTTGTTGCATTTTAATAAAAAATAGATATATAAAGTTGTTCATTGAAGTAATTTAAAAAGTTTTACATTGTATAAATGTATATTTTCATATATTTCCCAAATACCTTAAAAACTACATTGACAACCTTCCATTATACCTCCTCCAACATATAGGATATATAAGAGGAATACAGTATATATATTTTTTACACATAAACCAAATGAATAACAAAGCCTTAAATAACTTGGGAGTCTATCCCCTAACTACTAGTACTGTTCAGTCCAGTGGATCACATCATCTACTATGCTAATAGGAATTCAAACAATAGATCTTTTGTCAAATGTGCTAATGAACCAACTCTAAAATATTGCATCTCTTTAAAAGGAAACAGAACATTAGAAATAAGAATACAACCCCTATCTGACATATGCAACTTAGTGACTTTATTATGCCTCTATAGAGAGTAATGTCTTGGTCCCCAGAATAATACCAGCAGTAGGTCAAAAACTTTTAGAAAAAAAATATTGAAATACTTCAAAATATTATCCTGGAAGTATATAAGAACTTAATTTTATTATGCCACAAATAGGTCTTTTTTATTACTAAGGATACTCCAATTAAATGAACATTTTCTTGCACATACTATATTCAGAAAGCCATCTCTATATTTTAGATAACCATTTACCAAAATAATAAAGATTTTCTCAGGTGTCTACTCACCTGCTCAGAGAAGAGGTCACTGTTATCTTCCAGGTATTTACTGAAAGGGTTGGGTTCATAGACTTCTTCCTCTTTTTTCAGTAATATTTTGGATTTTACAGGGACTGGGCGAATTACTCCAGGTTTAGTCTTCATCAACATCAAATAATAAAAAAATAGAGAAATAAACACTATTAAAATAAATAAATATGTGTATTATTAAGTTATTCCAATATTCTCACAAAAATTTATATTTTTTTAAAGTGTAAAATGATTTTTCAAATACTACAGGAAAACAGCCTGGAAATCAAATGATTTTACCTAATGGAACTTTAGTTTTCAGTTAACTGTTACAGGAATCAACTCATAAAAGTCTATATTATAATGTTCAAAATGCAAAAACTTGATTTACTAGCCAAACATGGTCTTATATATCCTTGCCAGTGTATTCCATCAATAAATATTTCATTTGACAAATACTTATTGAGAGTATTTTCAGTGCCAGGCAGCATTCTCATTCTGGACACATTAGTACAGGTGAATTTAGCACATCCACCAAGACCATAATAACTTTCCTTCTCTGAGAACTGCCTCCCCCACCCCCATGTCCCCAAATCCACAGAGCTACTGCCTCAGAAACCATGTTCATGTTATATATAATGAAACCAGGGGTGACATTCTGATCTGAGAGGCTGGGCAGTGGGTAGAAAACAGATTTTCTCTCCCAGGAATATGGAAAGTGACAACTCTGCATTCACGTTGGGAGACTGAAATTATGTCAACTTTGGAGCTATGGAAAAGACTTAATCTGCCATAAAACAGATCTGATAAGACAAAGTAAAACAGAGCAAAGTGCATGGAGAGGCAGCCAAAAGAAGTGGGACAGTTCAGGACTTTCCAGAATTGAATTCCAAAGCATTCCTGGAGTCCAGCTGGATTATTTTTTCCTGAGGCTCCCTAAGATTTTCCTTTTACACTAGATTTCTTTGTTTCCAAAGTCAAGTTTACTTCTAATACTTACCATCAAAAGAGTTTTTGCTAATAGACCAGTCATTCAAGATTCATAAACCTGTACCACCCAATGTCAGTTTGATGAAAGGGAGAAAGAGAAAGAAATGTAGTTTGGGGTAATTTCAAAATGATGCTTCACAAACACCTAAATCTTGTTACACTGTAAAATGTCACAAAATGATTGATAAGTTTACAGAAACATCCCAAACAAGAATTCAATAAAAAGTTGTGACACTTTTTCTGTTTCAGCGTTTTGCTGTAATCATTCTTTTCAATTCCATTTCCTTTTGGAAAATTGTAAATTAGCTCTCCTCAGTCAGTATGGATGCACACAAGTTAAGCCTTCAGGGACTACATCTATCTATCTGCTCTATAAACCACCTGAAATATTTTGAGTCTTGAATAAATGCCACTCTGCAATACTTTTTGATATTTTCGTATATGTATATGTATATATGCCAACTGGGGAAATACAGATTGAGGAGAATCTCTATTTTCCTCAGGGTGAGAAATATCTCCCACTTAAGAAACTCTAATTTCTCTCACAGGGGAAAACTGAGCAAGTAACATGGAATTATGCATGAAGTCACACAGCTGAATGTATATATGATAGCAATATCCCTCCAGTAAGCCCAACACAAGAACAAACCCCAGGCAGTTACTGGGAGAGGCCTGTTATATGGGTGATAATCCTAAATGGTCCAGATTTCCTGCCTTTTCATTCCACTTGACTTCCTGTTTCATTTCTCCTTCCTCTGAGCTTACTCTTGTGCCTTCTCTTTCTCTCCTGCTCCTTTGTGAGGCAGGAAACCAATACAAGAACTCCGGTACTAGGGACCTACCAGATTCTAAAACTGACATGGAGCTTTGGGAGCTAAGCTTGGTGGCAGTACACAGAAAGACAAAAGCAGAGAGAAGAATTTGACCAGGAGCACTCGATATGCTAAGAGAATCCCTCTGCCAGAGAAACATGACCACTGGGCCCTGTATCACACTAGCCGATGAATGTTTTGGGTTATCCTGGCCTGCAGCCTTTCATTCAGATCATCTCTCTTGGGATCACCATCTTCTGGTTGGTTGGATATCAAGAACCTTCAGTATCAGAATCAGTTACTGATGCTTCAACTTGTTTCTCTACCAACCTTTATGCTCCTTAGTTCCTATAAATTTCCTGGATTTGATGGTTGACTGACAACGTGACAATGCTTCTTTCCCTGTTTTTTCTACTTTACCAGATTTCCCACATGCTCTTTTCTTGGACTCTGTGTCCCTAGGCTTGGTCTACGTGAAGTCTGGGAGTTCTACTCATTTTAATGTTTGCTTACTTGATCTTGTTTTGGTTGCCCTGATTTCTACATTATATGTATCACCTCTTTTTTTTTTATTATTCCTAATTTTCTCCTGCACCTTAACTTGTTGTCACTCAATAGTTACTATTTCTCAGACATAGAGGCCACCTCTGGGCAAAAGAAGACTACGTATAGCTTGCCTTTGACACTCTTCACACTTCCCATCATATAACCTTTAACATACCCTCCACACCCAACTGTCTCTCAGTATTTGGTCACATTGTAAATAGAACGTGGATAGCCCATTTCTGAATCTCATGCACTTCCATAATGCTACACCAGCAGATCGTGCTCATGGCAGCCTCTACACCTTGCTCATACCATTCTACTTGCTTTGAAATGAGCCTCAAAATCTTTGAGGACCCACTGCAGCTTACACCATCCTCCTCCCATATATCCAGAAGCATGGTATTCAATATTTCAGATAGATTATCTCATCGATTCATTATATACAACCCTGTGACAGGTTTAGAGAGCACAGGGCACATGCCAAAGTCATGCGGTTATTTGTAAAGAAGTCAAGGTTAAACCCAGGTGTGATCTTATCAAGCCCATGATTTTAACTACTCTTATGCTTTCTTCAGAAAGAGAGAGAGGAGCACATAGATATTTAAATCATTTTAAACACTCATCTTTCTATAACCTCTGCTGTCTGATCATTAACAATTGCCACATCCTTGATTTTGCCAGTTTCTTCATTCTGTGTCATCTTGTTTTTATTTTCAATCTTCTTCCTAAATCCAGTTTTTCTTTTCCTAAGGATGGCATAAATGTTCCTGCCAATAGAACATCCCTGAAATACTGTAGGACCTGATGTTTTCCTGCTCAATATTTTAGACAAATCCATACTTCCTCCCTTCTTCACACACACACACACACACACCACACACTCCGCCTCCTAATATTCAAATCCATCATCCAAGCAACGGTATCAAAGCTCCTTTTAGAAAGTCTATAAAAAAGAGCGTATATGAAGCATATGAGTGTTATCTGCTGGCATGCATAAGGCTATCTTGGAATATTCGTTAACTTCTTCTCTGCTCTTCCCTAATGCCTTCTTCCTCAATGTCAAATAGTCATGTAATCTACATTTGCTAAAGATTAAATTGCAACACAAGTAAACTCGTGGCTCTATCCAAATAAGATGTCTGCCAGTACCTTGCCACTCCGAATGGGGACGACAGATAAGCAGCGTCAGCATCACCCTGGAAGTGCCAAAACTCGGGCTCTATCCCAAACCTACTGAATCAGAACCTGCATTTGAACCAAATCCCTGGGTGATTTGTGAGCACGTTAAAAACTGAAAGGCCCTCAACTTGCACTTACCCCATTAAAATGTTTGTGCTGCCCACACAAAAATAGGTCTTCCGTGGTCTGCCATCTGAAAGATGCCTCTTTAACCTTGAGCTTCTGCCTCCAGATTGAAGGAGAGGCTTTAGAACATACTGTCCTTTATTAATTTCTAATCTATATTGTATCTTTGCTCCTAGTCCCCTGATGTCTTCAGACTTCAAGTAGACTTTGGTTCTCTAATCCTGGCCAATCTAACTTGCTAAGTCTAGGTCCAAACAAAAACCAAGGAAATTACATGAATCAAGTTAGAAGAGTCTATAAAAGGGAGCTACTATAAGATTGTAGTTGTCCAGCAATATTACAACTAAACTAACCCAAAGAAATCCTCCTTTCATTTCTATCTGCTATAGAATCCATAGAAGAACCGGGCTCATGACTAATACACATAAATGTCATTCTTATGATGCCAGGAAAAGCAACTCCAGAATTTTCTTTCCAGCCTAAGTGGCGAAATAAAAACAGGTAATAACTCTCCTAGTCAGCACAAAGAGCACAGAAAGAACAACAGGAAGGTTCTCCAAATGGCAAATTTCAACTCATTATGATGAGCCCACTGAGAACTGATTTACACTGGATGGAAGACATTTTAAAAGTGGCTCAAAAACGGAACCACCATCGTTTTGGAGCCCTGAAGCATACCTCCATCAGAGGTTCTCTGGAGCCCTTTTGCCAATTGGAACCTAGTCTACATCAGGAACTGTAGTGTCTACAGAGATGAGTAAGACATAACCCCTGTTCTCAGGGGGCTCATAATACAGGTGAGTAAATCACAGAATAACAGTGTAAGTCAAGTCATGTCACTCGGCTCCTCTTAAAGCTCTCTAATGCTTCACCTTTTCACTTCAAGTAAATATGTGCAAGGCCTGCCGACGAGGTTCTGTATGACCTAATCTTTCCTATCCCCAGCCGGCTTCTCCCTTTCTGATCTAATCTCCTGCTACTGTCCCCCTTGCCCCTTCACTCTCTCCACTCAAGCACATGCATGACCTTCCCTCTTTTGGGAGTTTGCACTTGCTCTTCGCTTTATCTAGAACTCTTTTCTCCCTTTCCAGGATTGCAACCCTCACCGCTTCCCCTTTCCTGCCTTCCTTTCCCCCCCCCCCCCAGTATTGATCACAATCTGACATCAGTTTGTTTTATTGTCTTGCTTTCTACACTAGAATACAAGCCCTGTGAGACTAGAGATCATTGTTTTGTTTNCCTGCTACTGTCCCCCTTGCCCCTTCACTCTCTCCACTCAAGCACATGCATGACCTTCCCTCTTTTGGGAGTTTGCACTTGCTCTTCGCTTTATCCAGTCTTTCAACGCTCAATACACTTCAAGATGGCTTTGTTCCTTCTCCTTTCCTGCCTTCCTTTCCCCCCCCCCCACAGTATTGATCACAATCTGACATCAGTTTGTTTTATTGTCTTGCTTTCTACACTAGAATACAAGCCCTGTGAGACTAGAGATCATTGTTTTGTTTACTTTTGTATCTCTAACACCTAGAACTATTCCTGAAACCTATAGATGCTAAATAAATATTTGAAGAATGAATAAATTAATTGACAGGCAGAAGCCCAGTATGCCGGCTATAATCCAATATGGAGGCCTTAAGAGGTATTGATTGCCAGCTTGAGGTCTCCCGTTATTTTTCCTGAATTGAGTTTTTGATTACAGTCTAGCCCAGGAAGAGGAAACTTCTCAGGATAGAAGATCCACTCTACCTTTCACCAAGAAGGAAAGCGGCTCAGTGAGCTCCACCCTCAGAGATAAGAGTAGAAGGCTGAAGTTATCACCTCTGATAGATATAAGAAGTCAAGGCCAGAGACCACATCTCTAGGGACTTTACAAGATTTTAACTCTTTCCATTACAAAAAGAAAATGGTTGTTGTGCCTCCTGTTTGCTTATTGTGATAAGCAATAAAATTCACCACCAAAACACAATAATGTCATCTTTTTTTGGAGATTTCAAGAGTGAGGTGGAACTCAGGAGATCATATCTAACTCTATTGTTAGTCTTGAGGGAGAAAAATTCCAAGAGACAGACAATATGGAGTCCCCAGGGCCTGGTGGCAGGTTTTAATGGCCTATGAGGCACTGGTCTAAGCCTACTATTCATTTGTGTTTATAGCTCAACCAGTATACATTTATACTTCAGCATTGCTACTCAGAGCATTATAAAAATAGACATTGTTTCTGCCCTTTGGAACTTTTAATCATAGTTCTCTGACAACAAGTTGGTACTGCCTTTGGCTGGAGACCAAAGTTGAAAATTAATGGCAAGCACAGACCTAGAAAATCCATTACCAATAATTCAAAATAATGGCTTGTTAGAGAAACATCTTTCTTAAAGTAGTAACTTCAACTAGTGGCCTGAGGTTTTTAATTGTTTTTGACTATAGTAGTAAGCTTTGGGGTGGTTGTGATGAGGGAACACAAGAAATAAAGGATAAGGTACCAGCTTTCAAGGGCTTATTTTTATTATACATCTTATTAAAAAAAATAAGATGTGTAATAAAACAGCAAGAATGTAATAAAACACAGCATATAAAAAATTTAGTGAGCATGGCAAGGAATTCAAGAGTTTGTGAAAGTTCTATAGTTGTCTCTTTTACCCATTTCTTCAGTCTTGTCTTCATTCTCCAGTGTTATTACTTTTTTTAGAATTTCTGTGGCAACAGGCTCATAAAAACTCAAAAACATTCTACCCATCAAGATTGTTGACAAAAGCAATATTCTCTAAATCACTTAGCTTATTTATTCCTTCAATTCATAAATGTTTATTAGCTTGAATTATTTTTTAAATAAACAATAGTATATGTTTGAAGCAAATCCTTAAGCTTTCCCCCCGTCAAATAAATATCTCAAATTTCAAAACACTACAGTTCTTAAGACTGAGAAAAAAAACAGTTTGTATACCCCTCATTAGCCATGGGACTGTTGACATGGCATTGTAGATAACTGTACTTCAGGGGTTTTTTTCATCAGAATAATGAAAATAACAATTCCTGTCATACTAATTCAGAAGGTGATTGTGAGAATCTTATGAGATAATATGCTTGACAGTGCTTTGTAAAGAAAAAAAAACCAGCATAAAAGGAATTTAAAAGGAAAAAGCTTCCTTTATTCTATTTTCTCATTTATAGCATAGAGTGTTGATATTAAGTGATCTACACTATCCATAAAACTTGATGTGTTTTTTTCAAAATATATATCATTATTATGATAGTTGTACAATAATAAACA
The DNA here is from genome assembly GCF_001890085.2 of Hipposideros armiger. Lineage (NCBI taxonomy): Eukaryota > Metazoa > Chordata > Mammalia > Chiroptera > Hipposideridae > Hipposideros > Hipposideros armiger. The sequence continues at coordinate 881,875 of NW_017731866.1, read as the reverse complement.
TACATAGGCTTTCAAGAATTATAAACCACATTCCATGGCTCAAGAAACATTTTGTGGAGTGTATATGACACAGATTGGCCAGACTGAAATATTTCAATGGTTAAAGGAAATACAGTAGCATGACTCAGACCTGAGGAGGCGTACATGATAAATGCTGTAGCACTTAAGTATGTTGTGTCAAGGAAAAATTTATCAAAGACGCGCTGCAGTTAAGCTTAAAGAAGACATGAGTTCTACACAAAAGCTTTTAGGGCCACATTTTCTGAATGACAGGGACTTCAAGAGCCCTCAGAAGGATGAGTCAGGCACCACAAAAGCAGGACACATCAGCTGGCATTCAGGACTGGGAACAAAGTATCTGCAAGTCTAACTACTCTTCTTTATACTGTTCCAGTAAACTGCATTTGCTTTTACCTGTGTATGGCCATAGCTTATCATTTTGTACTCCCTAGATTCAGTATTCCATCATGGACAACAATGAACACTTTGTAATGGCATGAAATTTCAAAAGCAAAAGCCAAATGTCATCTGAACCACACTCGCCTGCCTACCTCCGAGGAAGGCCAGAGCTTCCCCATTTTGCAGAGCCCAACCTGTTTCCTTATCCAGAGAAAACAGAGACTTCCACCGGCCTCTGTGAATATCGTGATGGCTCAGCTCAGGAATTAGGAAAGCCTGTGAAGTTTCAACTCAGATCCTCCTTTCCTTTTGTTCTCTTGATCACGTCAGGGAAGCACTATCCATAGGTGCAAAACCTCAGCACCCTAACTGACCCTCTCCAGGCTCCTCCTCTTTGGTAAGTGATCACATCTCTGCAGGCAATGCTAAAACACCAGCCCAGGGCTGGCTCGGGCGGTGTCCCATGAATGTCACAATTTCACAGAGGCCCAATTTCCCAGCTCCTTCATCAACCTTTTCTTATTCTTCTCGAATTATCTAAAATCCATAATAATTCCTTTTTGAAAGTCACATAGAACAGGATAGCCGCTAACACTGGGGTCTTCCATCATCTATTTAAACTCTGTGAGCCTGTTTCTTTATCTGTAAAAATGGCTGCTCATATTATCCCAGAGATAATATTTTAGAGATTTTGTGTACAACCATAACACCTCCCACATATACAGGGCTGCACTGGCAACTTCATATATTATAATATGTGAGCCTTACAATAACCCCTTCAGGCTGACAGAGCTACACCAACCTCCATTTTATTCATGGGTGTTTCTAATTCCTTCATCTCTAAGTTCCTTTCACAGTTTTGATGTACTGTGATGCTGTTTTATAGAAGAGAAACTAGACACAGGTTGGTGAACGAGTTTCACAAAGGCCCCTACACTATTACCCCTGAGCCCATTACTCAATAATTTGGCTTCCAGAATAAACAGTGAAAACAGTTTAAGAGAAAGGGCCAGGTCATGTGTTTTTTTTCTCATTTCAATGTTGAATTGGCACAGTAGCAATGTAAATAAGCAATTACGTAAGCCAAGTTAAAAAGGAAAAAGTATGAAAAAGTGATATAGCCTTAAAAATTTAAATCTCAAAAGCAAAATGGCTTCTGTACTAAGCTTGTGCTACCACAGCAATTTATCATACATTTTGATTTCAACCAATTACATTTCTCCCCTAAACTAGGAGTCAAATAATTTTAACTACTTATTTTATATGAATATGCATTTATTTATGTAATTTAACTATAATCTATAATATGTTCCCAGTAATCTTGATTTTTGTGCCACATATACACGTATATGCACATATAAACAAAAAGCAAAAATATTATCAGGATTACCTGTCAGATGAGATCTATATATGTGGGTATAAGTACACATATATGTATGTGTTTGTGTGTATATATATATATTATATATATATATATACACACTATCTATCTATATATATATATAGTATATATTATATATGAATATATAGTTTTGTTTTTCAAAAGCATTCTTATTTATTCAAATTATTAAGAACTTAATCCTGAAGAGAATTCAAGATGGCAAATATTGGAAATTCATTCATAAAAATGAAATATATATACACATATATAATTTCATTCATAAATTACATTACTTAAGAGTAAAAATATTATCAACCCTTAAGGAAGCAAAGCCACATGACATCCCTCGCATGAAATTATTTCTAATCTATTTTATTCTCAGTTAATGTAAATACAGAGTTAATGTCATGAAATTGAAGTCAAAATCATTAAATTGAATAATTATATCAATGCAGGTGATGTTCTTTTTTTACGTGATAAGCTTGCTTGATAATAATCCCTTCACAACCTACCTACATCTCAAGGGCATTTGGGGATTAAAACTTAATTTAAAACTTGGTTAAGAAATTCCTTGAACTTGTTAGAGAAAAGGCCTAAAGTAAAAGCAAAGTAATTATCACCAAAGTCAGTCAAAGCAATGCTTTGTATTTTACCCCGTAGAGAGCACAAATGTAGAAATTATAGAATTATTTTATTATGCAGGGAAATGTTTATTTATCACATTTACAAAGTTGTTTTTACTATGTCCCATTTTATAGTCATTGTGTATGCTGGGGTGCCAAAAAAAATGTATACACATGACTTGTATTCATTTTTTGTTATTGGTATATATTGAGTATTACAATTTCAGTACAGTTTATTCCTTTCTTAAAATGTGTATATATATATATANACACACACACACACACACATATATATATATATATATATATATATATATATATATATATATATATATATATATTTGGCACCCTCTGTATATTTGCCTCTTTGAAATAGTTTCTTAAAATATTAAGCCAGGAACCATCATATTATGTCAGTCTGGTAATATATTTACATACACAAATATTTACTTATATATGACTAAATATACATAATCATTCAATACCTAAAATCTGTATTTTGTATACTGTAAGTATGATTATATATGAGGATATTAAAATATTCTTGATTTTCAATGTTACTCTCAAGAAACAAGTATATCATTATTTTAAATATTAAATAGTTGTAGTAATATTTCCATATCTGAAGTGGGAAATTGTTCAACTATATTATGTTTTTGCAGTGCTTGTTTCCATGGCAACTCCTTCACTTCACTATGCTAGTAATCATATATTCACAGTGCTAGATGGGCTTGGAAAGTACGTAATAAAATGCTGTCATTGTTCAATTAGATATTTGAGGCCCAGACTCCCAGATTTGTGACTTACCTAATGCTACTTCAGTAGTTAGTGTCAGAGTAAGAAACACAAGGTGGAGTTTTTGGCCCGGATTTCAGCATTCTTTCAACTATATTATACTGTCTGCCACTGTTCTAAGCCAATTGACATTGAAATTACACACACACACACACACACACACACACACACACACACACACACACATATATCCAAACACACCCCCTATACACACTGTATGTATAAACACCAACATAACCTAGCAGTTTGATTGAATCAGGCTATTTTAAGAGTTAAACTAGGCTTTTTATGATTTTTTTAGACAAAATAAAAATATTGCCATTATTTAGTCATGATAATGACAAGATGTATGACACTAAATGTGTTAAAATGGGAAAAAAACAGTATTAAGCAGTGATTTCATCTTCTTAATGTCTCAAACTGCTTTATTCAAAATTTTCATTTATTTTACTGAAGGTGCCTATATTGTTCAGAAATTTACAATTATAGACAATAAAAAGATATGAAGAAAGCCCTTCACTACTTATACCTAGGCAACTTATTTCATGGTTTCAATTTGCTAAGCAAAAGTAATTTTCTTATTTAATCAAATTTTTATCTATAAAGAACAGATTCTAGAGTATAGATCTGTGCTGTCCAAGGCAGTAATCACTAGTTAGCTTTCGTGCTGAACCCTTAAAACGTAGCTCGTGTGAATTGAGGTAGGCTGTAAATGTAAACTATACAGCGAATTTCAAAGACTTGGTCCAAAAAAGGAATGTAAAAACATCTCAATTTTATACTGAGTCTATGTTGAAATGATAATATTTATATACCATTAAATCAAATATATCATTGAATATAAAATATAATTGAATATATAATAATATATTATCAAATGTAACCTATTCCTTTGTATTTTTTAATGTGGTTATCGGCAAATTTTAAATTACGTATCCAACTTGCATTTCTGGTTCACATTATAGTTCTGTTGCTCATCACTGGTCTAGACCATTCTCGTGCTAATCTTCCTGTCTGAAACATCTCATGTCCTATTTCCTCAAGTCTAGAATCTACCCTACATTATCTAATGTGACCTGCTCCTTGAACCCTTTTTTGAACTCTCCCATCAGGAAGTGAGCTCTCTCCTTCTCTAAATTCCAACACCTTGCTTCTGACCCTGCCAATTCTATTCTAGCGCCACTACTAGAATGGAAGTGACTGGTAAATAGGGTCTATGTATGCTTTTATGTTTGTTTGTAGCCTGCAAAACAGCCACCATGGAGTTTTAGCAAAGCATTAGTAAACTTTCATTAGACTAGTAAGCAAATAAACTTATATGTAGTAAATGTGCTTTCAGTTCACTTTCACTCAGATAAAGCTGTCTTGAGGGATCAGAATTTTCTGAAGTAGGTCTATGACTTAGAAGGAGGATACGTACCAGCTGACTCTCAGATACCGTAGAGGATGGTGAGGAGAGGTTTGCCTGTAAAATATAAACATGGTGTTTTTAGTGAAATCAATAACTTAGTAAAATAATATATCTATGTCATTAAGTATTTAGAAGTTCTTTTATTATTAAGATGATAAACGTCCACTGTAAGATTTTTAAAAAGTATAAAATAAAAAGAAAAATATTATTTTGCCACCTAAAATTATACTTAGCATTTCTGGTATATTGCCTTACAATATTTTTCCTACACGTTTTTATTCAGTTCACATAAAAGTGAATATGATGTTTTATATGTTGATTTTCCTTAACACCTTAATATAAGCACTAACATAAGACATCAAAACTGCTTCAAGGTCACATATTTCATTCTCTGTATATTCCATATTTTACTTAAATAGGTCAGCATTGTTGGCTATTTATATATATATTTATAGTACATTGAAACAAAGAAAAATTTTTCTTTAAGCATCTTTAAACAAAAAATAAAGTTTTCATGATTTGTGAAATAAAATGATTTGGTTTTTAAAGTTTGTTGTTTTTTTTTTAATTAAAGAGGAGGCCAATATTGTTTCTTTATCCTAGTTTCTGTATTTCACTCCTTTTGTCTGAATGTAGTTTATTTCTTTTGGAAGTAAATGCTTTGGTAGTTTTTTCAGACCTTACTGTCTTGGACTTTGTGTGAAAATATTTTTATTTTGTTCTCATTTTTGAATGAGAGTTCTACTGGACATAGAAGTCTAGGGTAATAGTTATTATTTCTCAGCATTTTAATGACACTATCTCACTGACTCTGGCTTCTGTCACTGCTGTCAGTCTAAATGTCATAACTTGGTGGATCATCTGTCTTCACATTTGGTTAGCATTTAAGATTTTTCTCCTTGACATTCTGTAATTTTACTGAGATATATCTAAGGGCAGATTTCTTTGTATGTATCCTTTTTGGGGGGACTTGGTGCATTTCTTCATTCTTAGTATGCATATCTTTCTTCAATTCTGGAAGATCCTCCATGAATATTTCTCCAAATTTTGCCTTTCTCTCATTATATCTAATCTCTTCCCATGGAGCTTTTAAGAAATACACATTGGGTCTTCTCAGTCCATCCTCCATTCTTATAAAATTCCCTTTCTATATTTTATCTCATTATGCTGCATTCTGGATGGTTTATGCATATGAGACCGACTGACCGTGAATTTTTCTTCAACTGTATATTATTTTTAACATGGCAACTGAACTTTATATTTTAATGACTTTATTTTTAACTTGTGGATGTTCTATTTGGTTATTTTCCAAATCTGTTTTGATGGTAAATATAATTACTATTAAGTATTTCAACATTTTTAATATATCTATAAATTCTTTCCAGATTTTTCTCGAGTTCCTCATTGTTAAATCTCCTATTTCTTGTACTTGCTGACTCATGTCTCTTTCCCATGATGATCTTTAGTCATTTTATGGGGTTTTTTTGGTTTTTTTTTTAGTTTATTTTCAGTCAGGGTGACTTTGGTGATGATTTCTGTAGGTGCCTGAGAAGTTCTGGGCTGGGAAACTATCTCTACAATGCATTTCAAATTTACTCTTGTAGGAGTTTTACTGTCACTAGACCAGTTTCCATTTTATTTCATCACCCTGATATTTCTAAACCTCAAGGATGGAAGATCACCACATATTCAGGTTTACAACCCACTTTCTCATGAATGACTATTTTACCGCCCAAAAGTGCAAGGTGAAGATGATAGATGGATTTATCTTTTTTCTATTTCATGCTTCATGGCCAATATGATCTTCTAGGCTCCTGGATACACACAATGAATTCCTTTACAGGTATTAAACTTGTTATGTAGCAAAATTAAAATCTAGGCTCTTGGCTCCTAGCACCTAGGTTCTGAAGTACCTGTGTTCTATCAGAGTTTGAGCTTCTTCTTAGAGCACTCCCGCCTGGAGCTGTCACTTTAGTTCTGAGTTCTGTCATTCAGAAGCCAGTAGTCATCTCCCTCCCTCCCTTCCTTCCTTCCTTTCTGGTTGGGTTACACACACACACACACACACACACACACACACACACACACACACACACACACACACTTTTTAATAGTTATGTTTGTCAAGCATTGCTGCATTTAAATGGGATGCTGAGTTCCCACATTAGCTAAGCCTTAAACTTTAGTGGGAAATGGTCAACATACAGATGCATAATTATAAATGTACTTGGCTAAACTATAGTAAAGTTGTGTTCCTAAATATTTCTATTCTTTTTGAAATGGCAAGTCTTTTCTGGGTTTAGTATAGATGTGTCAATATTGCTTTTATTGTCTTAGAGATGGATGATATTGAAAACTGGAAGCTTAGTGGCTCTTATGATATTGCCAAGTATACAGGAGTGGGAATCACCAAACATAATGATGAGGCGACTGCAGTCCTCCTCACACCGTGTCCAACACTGTCCATTTTCTGCTTTTTGACTCATGTCATCCCTGGTTGTGCTATGGATGCAGGATGACTTGGCTAAGGGCTCTCGATCTCTGACTGCTACACACTAGGTTAGTCTGCACTGAGGTTTATGGCTTTTCTGTGCTGCAGAAAATGGCCCTTCAGAATGTCTATCACCATGATTATTCTGTGTACCTGAAGTTTCCTTTTTAACCTCATATGTAATATGAATAATGATGAGTTCTTCTGAAATCTTAGTTGTTTTTTTTCTTTAATTTTCCCCTTAGTTTTTTCCCAGTTTTTCATTACTGCAATAATGAAAGGATTCTCTATGAATTTCCTGTTAAATTAGTACCTTCTATAAAATATGCTGAATTAAATGCATCTTGACTAAAACAAAACACAGTTAAATTTTTATCACACTAATATAGGAAAGAAGAGGTTACACATTAAAAATAAAATATTTGCACAATTTAACTACATTACTAACATTTATCAGTACACTGGTCTAAATAATACCAACGTATTATAGGGAAAAAAGATAAAATGCTCAAGCAAACATATTAATTAAATTAGCAGACAACCCAAATATCTTTGTATCCAGTCTTCAAAAGTCCCAAAAATTCCCTCATTGGGAACCATGACATAACAATAAGATGCTTTATATATCCCAAGTATATTTGTATTTTATTTAATATAATGGACTTCATATCACTATTAAAAGAAACTATTCCCAGAGAAAGGACAGAATTAAATGCGAACCTCAGAGTTAAGTAAATATTTATAAAGCCATTGCAGATCCTTTACCAAAATAATAATAATAATAATAATAATAATAATAATAATGATAATAATAATAATTTATTATTATTATACCGGGGGTGCAAAAAAATGTATACACATGACCTGTATTCATCTTTTCTTATCGGTATATATTGAGTATTATAATTTCAATACAGTTTTTCCTTTCTTAAAATGTGTATACTTTTTTGGCACCCTTCATATATATATGTACATATATATAGGCTTATGTGCATTATCATGAATATAAACCAGATTCTTTCAATCAACCCAATCATGTCAAACCTTTTGAGAAGCTTCCCTCTGCTTTCCTAATACAGGTTAATGATGTTTATTAAATGTTGTAGCTATAGTTATGTTACCAAAACTGTAACAATTATTTTTCAAAAAGTGAGGTAATATTGTTTGGTGAATTAAGATTAGAGCGGTGAGTGCAGGGAAGAGGCTACTATATCTGAACAACTGCCCATCAGTCTCCTGAGGTAGAGAAGCAACTTGAAGCACCTAAAAATAAACTTGGAACTTGACTTGAACAACATTAAGGTTTTAGTCATTCGTGTCTATCCACGTTAATACTAACTGTGAAGAACAACATTAGAAATAAGTGTAAAGATGCCTCTAGTGTGAAACAAAATTCCATAATCTATATTCTACAGTCTTTGACATTATTTTGAGTACAAAATAAAGAAAAGTCAAAGGGGGGGGAATATTTTAACCAAAACATCATTAAAAAATTTAAAAAAAACCTAACAGGGCAGTCAAAAAAATTGTGAAAGTCAAAAATTTTTACTTCAAAGAAAATCTGTTAAAGAGTTAGGTTATATGGAAAGTAAAAGAATGAAAGACTAAGGAAAGAAATGAGGATTTGAAATCCACTGAAAATTAAATTGTTACACAAGGCCACCACTTGTGCTAAGCCAGCTTTGGAAAAACCATTTTTCCTCTCACAAAGACTTGATGCTAGAGGCATATGAAGTACAACTAAGCTCCTTAGCCATTGTCTAGGGTTGCTTTTCCCTTGCATTCTGCAGCTTTTCTCCATTCTTGACACACGCCTTTTTGGCTGGCATTACACTAGCAGACACCTTCTTAGGTGACTGGAACAAAACCAAGTTTTATCATATATAAAGTATTGAACAGTTGTTTCTGCCTTCTGCACTCAACATTTGTGGCATCCACTTTTGGCATTTTTTATTTTCCTGATCAGCAGTCATAACCTCCTCACTTGAATATAATATCTGGTTCCATATCGTTGAAATATTTGTCTTCCACCTTTTCCCTATTGACTCTATTGTCCTGAGTTTTCTTTTCTAAAGGCTCAAAAAACTTTAATTAGTCATAGTGTATTAATTAAATTATGTTACTTCTCCCAGACAAGACTGATTTACAGATAAAAAGAGAAAACTTAAAATATATACTGTGCACCTAATAATCACTGAGTTCTGAGCTTGGTGTTAAGGAAATACAAAATTATAAAATGATAAGAAATTGTCTTACCCTTAACTTAGAAAGCGTTCCTGTTATTTGTACATAAGGCACAACACAAAAGAATGAATCCAATGGCAAGAATGTTAGACACAAAAGTCATAGAGATATATTATGGTGCATCACACCTTTTTTGATTCACACTGTTTATTCTAACTATCTGTAGACTTTACCATCTATGAATATCTCATTAAAAGCCATTTTATAAGTCAGTAATATATCCCCAAAGATATAAATATAAAAATAGATTTGGAGGTATTTAAAATGTTTTATTCTTTAAGCTAGAGAATGATAATTCAATCTTGTTGTGAACGTAATTGGTAGGCAGACTAAGTCATGGCTATAGTTTATACTAATATGTGCAAATGAGAAGAGAAAGGACCAGATTAAGAAGGAGTTTGGCTAACATATGGCACTGTCATGCTTGATGAAGTCTAAAATAATAATGAGAAGGATGCAAGGCCTAAAGGGTGTCTCATTAAATCTTTTCCCTTACTCCTCGTCTAGCAGAACCCAGATGATAATCTTCCATTCCCTCCTCATCGTCTTTCACATGAGCATACCTTCTATTGCTGAACAATGAAAACTAAATTAATAAGAATGGGTGGTAGAGTGGAATTTCTTGCTTAAATTCTTCACAGCTCTTCCTGTAACTCATCAAATTTCTGGTTGTATCATATGAAAGCAGATTCGGACCCAGGTCTGATTTAAGTGGCTTGGGTATAAGTCACCTCTTACCCTAAGATCTATGACTACATTAGTGCACATGACCTCTGAACAACCCAGCCTAGCAACATTTTCAAGCATAGCAACAAGGGGAGTTTGTGAGCTGGCTAAATTGGAGACGATGACCTTTATTTGAATGTCTGTACATATAGTGGGGAATATTTTTAATAAAGTTTGACACTTTTTAACATATTGTGATATTTTGAAAGCAATATGTATGTAGTTGTAATGACATTTTTCTGTTCCTCGAGCTCATTAAAATGAGATCTTACCTGTACACTATATAATATTCAATATACTTGTCTTCGTTATTCTGCTGGCACTTAAAAGTAACTTGTTAAAGGTAGACTGTTTAAGAAATAAGTCATTATCAATAGAATGTGATTCCAACTAAGGATTTTGTGGGTTTTTTGGTTTGTTTGTTTTTTTATAAATTAGTAATAGGTCCAAATACTTGCCCTATTTTTGAGGTTTCTCTTTATTAAGAAAGCATACTATGGTTTTGAATTACATAAATGAAATGAATTTAAACTGGTAGTACTCAATAAAAGATAATAAACATTTACAAAGACACATGTAATGCAAAGAAAAACATGATATTCCCCTCTGAAGATGATAGAGTGAAACAGAATGAAATAGAAATTTAAATAGAAAACTCATTTCTCTACATAAGGGGAAAGAAACTCTTTAAAAATGAGTGTCATGAGGAATAATCACTCATACAGTATCTGATAGATAATGAGTTAATTTACATATAAGCAAGTGATTCAAAACATTAGAAATATAGTAAAACATTATCACCTTAGTTAGATGTTGTCACCAAATATGAAATTATTCACTCAAAGTTAGACTGATGGTTATTGGGCATAAAGAAATAATTTAGACCCAGAGAATAATAACTATTGATAAAATACTTAAAGTAAATAAATGATTCCCAGCTTTGTAAGTTCACACAAGTATTAACGGCAGGGGCTTTGATATGTGGAAGACCTGCGTTGCTGCTGCTTACTATGACTTCTGAGGCTCAGTTAGTTACTCTGTAAAATGGAGATTTTGTAATGATATCCACCTCAGAGGATTGATGTAAGGTTAAATGAGATAGTTAAACCTCATTTGAAAGATAGGAACTTAAAATATTAGTTATAATTATTATGGAATTTGACTTCTGTTAAAAACAATCCAGTAAAATATTGGTGATAAATTACTAAAATCAATCCCACAAGTGATCTGTGGAGATCACTCAACATGTTGTTAGACTAGTTTAAATTCTATTACACTTAAGAGAACCTAAATTAAATCACATTCAACCCTTGAAAAATGAGGAGGTTGGTGCACCAACACCCTGTGCAATAAAAATCCACACATAACTTTTGATTCCCCCCAAACTTGATTACTAATAGCCGACTGTTGACTGGAAGTCTTACAGATAACATAAACAGTCCATTAACACATATTTCATTATGTTATATGTACTATATACTGTATTCTTCAATGAAACAAGCTAGAGAAAAGAAAATGTTATTAAGACAATTATAAGGAAGAGAAAAATACACTTACTGTATTTATTTTTTTTAATCTACATATAAGAGCACCTGCACAGTTTAAACCCATGTTGTTCAAAGGTCAACTGTATTTTAAAATAATGTGCAATTCAAGTACACCATGAATTGAAGAAAATTTTAACTTTAATTAGTATGAAATACTGGTACTTTTCTTCTGGCGCATCCTAAAAACAGACTATGTAACATGTAACAATATGTACAATAAAGAGTAAGAAAAAGAAACTATTTTGTATTGGTTTTCTTTTCTTTTTTTTAATAGAGAAAAGTCAGCCTGACACCAATGGCCCCACAAATAGGAATTAGTCAAACAATTTCTCATTATTTAATTAAATCATTATAATCATCCCAGGAAAATTGGAAAACCCAAGGACATACTAATATATTGAAAACTAGTAACTTTGTAAGCTTAACATCAACCAGTTATCTGACCAGCTCTCTTCTAATTTCTACAAGAAAGTATCTTGCTCATTGACTATTTTGTTTACTGTCTCCCCATTGTATGCTTAAGAACTGGGGACCTTGGGCCAGCCGAGTGCCATGTTGGTTAAGAGCTGGCTTGGGATGCCAGAGGGCCCCAGTTCGGATACCACATATGAGGGCCAGTGACACTGCCCTCTGCAGCTAAGATGCTGAGCAACAGCTCAACCTGGAGCTGGGCTGCCGTGGGTCGCCAGCGACGGCGTAGGCTGTAGCCCCTGCTACAGTGGGTTGCCATGGGCTACCGTGTGTGGCCGGCAGCCAGCGTGAGCGGCCAGCAGCCACCATGAGTGGCTGTCCAGAAGCTGGCGACTGATCTGCCTCGCCTGGGAAGAGTGCAATGATGGTGCCAGCTTGGGCCTATGAAGCGAAGTCCTCCACAACTAGACTAAAGAACAAAAAAGGACAGAAACTTGTCTGTTTTCCTTCCCTCAATTACGCAGCGCTGTTCCCATCCCTCCAATTCCCCAATAAAAATCTTTAAAAAAAAAAAGAAAAAGAAATGGGGACCTTGTGTTCCTCTGTCTCATCTCACTGACTTCTCAGTGAGCGCTGGGACATGGCAGACACACACTATTTATCAAATCAATGAAGAAAATCAGAAAAATGAATATTGGAGCTAGACAATACTGACTGGAGTTCCTATTAGTCATGATTTATAAGTTATATATTTTTAAAAGCACCCAGAAATAGGGATTTTGAATGGCCTGTGCTAATCTGTTAAGGATATCCTCAAAACTTTTTTTCTTGGATCTAATTTAAGTCTTCCCTTTTTCCTCTGCGGTGCAGGAGTTGGTAAAGATGTGATCCCTGCTTTTAGTCTAATCTAAGAATCTCTACAAAGTCAATGACACATTGAGTCCCAGCAGATACATACTGTAAAGATGCCTACTTTCCTCAGTTTTGAAGAGAGATGGTGGAATACTGAAATGTTAAAGTCTGTAGACGTCTCAGATTCACAAATGTATCAGGCATCATTTAGTAAATGTAATAACTGCAGCCAAACATTTATAAGCATGATTAACCCATGAGTTGGCACCAAAGAAACAGTTTTTACCTTCCACCTGAAAAATTATCCCATATAGTCTTCCAAAAAACATGAACATATTTGTGTCACTAACAATTCAAATGTCATTTGTAAGAGAAAGTAAAAAGCAAAGCCTCTCGGATCAAGAAACCAAATTTAATAAAAGACAAAAATCTTAGCTGAATTCACAGTTTATATTTGTTCTAGTCTATACTAAATCTGTTTGATGATTCAATGTAAACTTTGAGTGACTCGAACACTCTCACAAAGTTTGGGACAAATGTTAACCTACTTTAATTAGGTCTGACAACTGATTGAAGAATAATTTGAAATGACTACTAACTATGGAGCATGAAACAGCTCCTCTAGAATTATTCCAACTCCTATCAAATTAACCACCAATAGGGAAGGGTGGGAAGAGGCATCAGCCCTCTGCCCCATATTGTAAATGAGTCTAAATCAGAGGCACTCTGGTGAAAAGTAGGAGTAGATGAGAAAGAAAAGTGAGAGAGAGAAAAAAAAAATTCTAGCTACTTTTTCCTGGATCTGGCTCTTGTAGAATGTATTAGTCACAAAAAGTATAGAAACATCTTTAATACACTTTCTTTTCTTGAATTCAACTGATGCATTAAGGAACTCAGTGAAATTATCATGTTTCTAGTCTTTCTACGGTAGATAGGAGGAAAAGAAGGGAAGAGGCAGTGATGAAGGGAAAACCAAGAGGGCAGGAGGAGGAAGAAAAGGAAGAACAATTATTTATTAAGCGATTTGTGTGCCAGAACTACATTAAGGGCTTTTCATACATTAACCAATCTAAGCCTTACATCAACCAAATAAGGTTACTAGTATCCCAATATTATATATGGAAAAACAAAGGCACAGAGAGGTTAAGTGATTTTCCAGAATCAGACAGTTACCAAACAGCAACACTATGATGTAAACTTGAGTATAGCTTTCCAAATGCCTCCAGTCTTTCAAGTATTACTCCAAACAGCTTCCAGTAATAACAAAAAATAACAGCGAAAGCTTCTAAGAAATGCTCTAAGCAGTGTTCCTACCCATGCCCTCTAAACATCATTTCCCGAGTGTGATAAAATGCAGTAATTTCACTCAGTTTATTATTTGCCTTACAGAGATTCAAATGACGTCAGAAAACTATAAATTGCAAAGAACATATGTCACAAAATATAAATTTAACACCTACTTACTCTTGATGACAATGATGAAGGCTACATATTAGAAAATATAATGTATAGTATAAAAGTAGTAGTTTAATGGTCTTTATTGAACTAAAAACTAAACACTTGCTTAGGAGAAAATCTTATATGTTTTATATTATATGTTTGGTCAGAAGTAGAAGTTGGCCACATGATAGGTAATTAGATGAATAAAGAGTAGGGATGGGGTGAGGCTGTGTGTGTGTGTGTGTGTGTGTGTGTGTGTGTGTGTGTGTGTGTGTGTAGGATATTCAGCTCCCTGTATTTAATTGGATTAAGTGTGTGAATCTATATTACACATTCATTATTAATCTATTTTTGCTCATAAGTTGGAATTGGCTTATTTGATAATAATTTAAATGCAAGAAAGCAACAAACTAGTCAAAATGAACTAAACTGACAATCCCCGTTGAAAATGAATAAATCAGTGTTTCAAGTATATGAGTTGACTATTGAATAATAAGCATAATAACCCATTACAGAAATAAAAATGTCATCTAAGCTTTGATAATTAGAAAGACAGAAAGCAGGTGTTAAAGTTCTGTTTTACTTAGCCAAAGTAATCGAACTAGACCTCACTTAAAAAGGAGTTTATTCAATAAACTTACCTGACATAACATGATTTTCCCCATCTGGATTGATCATACCATCCTACACTTCCCACTTAAGAAAGAAATAAACTAATTTAAATGACTGTGAAATTGAGGTGCCTCCAAGCATATACATGCACCCATTAAAAAAGCAGTATGTATAAATATGAAGGGACTTACATATTTGGTTTCTCGACCAGCTGCTCTCGGAACAGTTGTAGGAGTCTGTATGAAAATAAAAATAATTATACTACTGAGATAATCAATAAAATACTAAAAGATTTAAGTTCTGGGCAAGTGTTCACCTTTTCTTTTTTTTCCTATTAAGACTTTCTAATCATTACTGTCTCTTTTCTATACTAAATCCCCTGTTCCTTTGAAAATTATTTTATTAAACTGCATCACTTTATTATTGCTTTTATTGCTGTTATCTATTGACTTTCTGGTAAATTTTCCCTTATTTATTGATGATGTCCATTCACGGATCATAAAGCTTTCTTACGCAATTTTTGGCTGTTTCAAAATTCCCATAAAAGTCTCTATTCTCTCAATTTTTTGAGCTGCTCATCTACAAAGATATTCTCATCCACTCCATTTCAATCATTAATTTCCAGGACCATTCCTGTACTTTGCCTTCACATATAAAATAAGAAACCTCTAAACTTTATAACACTTTACTCTGAGAACTCTACCTCCTATCCACCATCTTCATTTCTCAAATATCCCTAATGCAACATTTCTTCAGCCTCAGCCTCATTGAGACTTCAAAATCATTGACCCTTACCTTACCAGCTCCATTCTGGCTTTATTACCTCTTAGCTTACATTTATTTCATATTCTCAGTCACTTAATACCTTAATTTCTATTGCCCCTCTCTCTCCTTATGAAAACCTCACACACACACACACACACACACACACACACACACACACACACACACACACACACCACCACCAACAACAACAACAAAACCCTGGGCAAATATTACTGGGGAAACTCTCAGCCAAGATAATTTATTTCATTATAAATGAATGATAATCACCTTCCAATGGGCATTAAACACTGCTTGGTAAGCTTCCATTTTTTTTTCTTGTAGGCCCGTTTTTCAATTTTCTGAGATGAGATGACTATTTAATTCATTCATCTATTAAATATATATTATGTATCAGCTGTATGCCATGAACTGTTCTGCACCCTTCAGACTTATCAGTGAACAAAAGAGACAAAAATGTTCTGCCCCTGGGAGCTTACATTTCAGCAAGAGAAAATAAACAATAAAATAATAAATAAGTAAATTACATCATATGTTAGAAGGTGACACGTGCAATAAAAAAGATGAGTAGAAATAATCTGAAGCCTAGGGTACAATATTCTTCCAAAGGAAATCTTTGCTTTTGCCAAACACCATGTTTTGGACCAGCCAAATGTTAAGGAGGTCGAGGGTGGTGATGGTTTATAATTTTAAAAGGATGATCTAGAGAAGGTGATATTTGAGCAAAGATTTGAAGGAGGTAAAAAAGCTGGTTCTGTTGATATCAAGATAAAAAGCATTCAAACGAGACGGAAAAGTACAAAGTTCTTATGTGGATTTCTACCTCTAAGAATGGTGGCTAGAGAACTCAAAGTAATCCTCCATAATAGACAATAACAAAATTGAGCAACATATTGGAAAATACTCGTACTTTATTAAAAACATTGATGAACTAATAAGAGTGAAGAATTTGGGGGCAAGATCAGGAGACAATAGTAATCTGAGTTAGGCATTTGACTTTCGCCCTGGGGATGTTTGCAAATGATGATGAGTTGCTTGAGAAGTTGGTCCAAAGTTTTGACAGTCGCTGAGGTGTAGGGAGATAAAAGTCAGTCTCCAGAGCCAAGAATAGATGGAGACCCAGGAGTGAGAGTGATCCAGAAAACCTTACATGGTATGGTCTTCAGCCTGGCTCAAATCATCTAAAAATTGTGTAAAAAAAAAAGAAAAAAAGAAAAAAATTATCTTAGAACCTTAACTTAAATTAAGGTAATCCTTCTTTGCTAGAGTTTCTGGTATCTAACAGAATCAAAGAAAAGACTTTCTATAGGAAGACAATATCATCTGAGGCCTTAAACAATTTCTATAAATAAACTTTCAAGTACACTATCCAACACACAATGAGATTCAGAGAAACAAAGAGGTAAGACAATGTAAGAATAAGCAGTAATAATAAGAGACAAATGAGACATGAAGAATCTAGAAATCTGTCTTCGTGGAAACAGACTGAAAAAACTGCCATACTTAACCATAGTTTTTTGAGGTAAGAGTTAAGTTTGCCAATTTTACAGGGAGCTAGAAACTATAAAAAGTGATATAGTTGATTTGAAAAAGAACTAAGTATGCTAAGGCAGGAGCATGGCACACTCAAGGGCCAGCAAGGAGGCAAGCAGGGTTAGAATGACATAAGTAAATGGGAGAGTAGGAGAGCAGACAGAGGAAGTGCTGGAAGGTCAGTTCACAGAGGCCCTCCCAGGGTCTTGCAAGGACTTTGGCTCATATTCTGAGGGAAATAAGTAGGCACTGCTGGTTTTCAGCAGAGAAGGGTCAGAATCTGACTTATGCTTTAAAAGAATCCCTGTTTGATGTGTTCAGAATGGATCATAGAGAGGCAAGAATACAGGGGAAAGGCTATTATACTATCCAGTAAAACATAATGATGGCTCAGTAGTACATAACGTATGAAGTAATCATATTCTACATGTATTTTGAAACTACAGCAACAGAATGTCTAACAGAAGAGATGTAGAATGTGAGAGAAAGAGAGCAATAGCTTTTGACAGCAAAGTTTCTGGCCTTGAACAAATGAAAGACTGTAATCCTATCAATAGAGATGGGAAGGCAGGCTATGGAATAGTTTTTGTGGGAGAAAATCTAGATGTTATTTTTAAGATATATATTAGAAATATGAATGAAAACAAAAAGGAGGTAGTTGAGAGATAATTCTGGACTAGAAATTTAAATTTGAGACTTGGTGAGAACATCAATGAAATGAACATAAAGAGAAATGAGAAGTCCAAGCACTGAGCCTTAGAACACTCCAAATATAATAGTGTAGGAAGAGGCTGTAACAAAAAAAGGAGATTAAACAATAATAATGACAAGTGAGGTAGGAGAAAAATTGAGAGAATACGGTGTCCTGCAGGACACCAGAGGAATGCATAGCATAGAGGGCGGAGTGATCAACTGTCTCCAATTCTGTTGATATGTCAGCTTAGATCGACTAAAGCTGAGGTTACAACAAGGGAGAGGACTTCTGGACACTTGGCAAAAGTGGTTTGGGCAGCACGGTGGGTGCTAAAGCCTAAATGGAAGGGATTTAAGAGGAAATGGGAGAAGAATTGAGAGCAATTTTTTCTTTTTCAAACACTTTCCCATTATACTGTTCCTCTTTAATTTCAGTTAATAATCTTAAATTTTTCTTCACTGAAAGATGTTAGTTATGAAATAACTTAAGATATTAATTGTAAAGTCTTCAATTTCCCAACATCAACCTACCACCATACTTATATCTTTACATCGTTTCCTGTATTATTATTATTTTTTATCCTGTTCCAATGGAAGACATTTTCAGCTTCTTATCAAAGGTATCCTTTGATACCTATTTGAATTAGGGTCTAGTTTCTGTGCCCTTTGGAAGGACTTTCATCCTTCAGGATCTCCCTTTCTTGCATAAACAGTACCTCCCAATCTCCATTAGCATACCAATTTGCTCTTGTCCTTTTTAGCTTTAAAAAGCATGCAAAAAATTAGTTCCTGCCCCCATTTCTGCCCTAATTTCCTTCTCCCTTTCACAGCTCAACATTCCAAAGCAGCTGTGTGTGTGTGTGTGTGTGTGTGTGTGTGTGTGTGTGTGTGTGTATTTGACACACTTTCTCACTCACAATGTTTTTCAATGCCAGAGATAAGAATAGTAAAGTGGTAATATAAAGGAGTAGAATTTAAGGATGGTGAAAAGAAGTATCTATGAGGATAATATCAAGGTGGTCCTTCAGACTGGCTGAGGAGAAGGGAACAGTTAATAATAGGTTTGGACAGCAGACCAGTTCTGATGTGTCTCTTTCCTGATCCCTTCCATGGTGATGACAACTGGGACAGCTACGGGAAAAGATAAAGATGGTGTACCATAAGCAGAGGTGCTGGGAGGCAAAGGTGAGGAACAGTGTCACTCAGGTGGGGAAGAAGTGACAAGTAGGAAATGATTGATATTATGGAATTTCTATATTCTGAGACATGCCTCTTCTGTTAAAAACAAAACAAAACAAAAAACACAATTGGTAGATCCTAGGAACTAGGGCTTTAGTATCTGGCAACGCAGGCATCAGATATACATGCAGCCCAGAGCACTTTTGAGTTTCCATGGTAAAAAAGTAGGACATTTGAAAACTATAAATACTGTAAAAAAAAAAAAAAGAAAGAAAGAAAAAAGCAATTGTTTAGCCTTTCCACTTATAGGCATTTCCCCAAGAGAAATGAAAGCACATGACCATACAAAGATTTGTTTGCAAATGTTCTCAGCAGTTCTATTAGTAAAAGCCCCAAATTAGAAATAACCAAATTGTCTACCAACTGGTAAATAGTTAACATATGCTACAACCATACAATGAAATACTGTTTAGCAATGAAAAGAAATGAACTATTCATATATGTAAAACTATGAATGAATCTCAGTTGCCTCCTACTAAGTATAAAAAGTCAGGCTCAAAGACTACATACTATATAACCCTATTTATATGTGATTTTTGAAAAGGGAAAAGTTCAGGGACAAAGATCAGTGGTTGCCCAGCACTTGGATTGGACGGAGAGATATACAACAAAGAAGCACAAGGGGACTTTTTTCACTGGATGAATGTGCTTCGTATCTTGGATGCCATGGTGATTACACAACTGTATGCTTTGTCAAAACTCATAATACTGTACACAACATGGGTAAATTTTAGAGTGGGCAAATTACGTCTCAGTAAACCTGACTTAGAAAAAAAACACACTATATAAGCTACAATAAAGAACTTTACATAGTCTTTGAACAACAGAATAGACACTGAACAAATTCTTGAATTAGAATATCAGATCAAGGAATCCTCTTGAAGGAGTTAGGAAACAATAAATAGAAAAAATATGTAAAGATTAAGAGATATGGAATACAGAAGCAAAAATTTAAAGATCAGCATTATGAGTCCCAGCAGGAAAAAATTTTTTTTGAAAATATAATAACTAAAAATTATCCTAAATGTAAGGGGAAGAAAAAAATTGAAAACTTCAGATGAAAGGTCAAAGAGAGTACCAATTCATAGACATAAGAGAAAAAAATGCACACCTAGACACATTATAGGAAAAATCAGTAACATCACAGATAAAGATAAATACTAAAATATGACAGTAGCATTCTGTAAACGTTCACTCTATAGCAAAGGAGTAAATATTATGCTGCCAAAACACTTCAGCAGCGTGTTGCTGGGGAAAAAAAAAAAAAAAAAACCTAGAGGGAAAAGTGTTGTATTGAAGAAAGAAGATCTATAATTTTATGTTTGACAAACCATAATTTAAATGAAATAGTAAACTAAAGATATTTTCAGGGACATAGGCCATAAAATCAATACAAACAGACCTGTTAAAAACAATTTTCCACAAGATTCCAACAAGAAAAAGGATAAATCCAGGAGAAAGCTATGAATTTGTGAGAAATAAGGATTTAAATAAAGAATGAGTATCTAAATAAAGAAGATATTAAGAAAAACATAACCATAAAGTTGAGGTACAAAACTTCAAAATAAATAAATAAGTAACAAATCATGGTCCTGTTTGTGTATCTTGAGTAAAAACGTGAAAAGTGAAAAGCACTACAGTACTTACCAAATGTTTGAAAAAAGGTATTTGCAAGCTTTAAAATTGATAGGGAAATAAACATAATTATTGTCTTTAATAATTTATGTGTAACTACAAAAACTAAGAAAAATATAAAGTAAAATTTTCAAATGTTTCAAACCAGTGAATGTCAAAACATCCAAAGGAAAGCAGGAAAGGCAAAGAAAAAAACAACAACATAAAATAAGATAGCAGAAATTAGTACTAATACCACAAGAATTACAATAATTATAAATGGTTTAAGGTCCCAGATAAAGAGAATCTCATTGAATATAAAAGTGACACCCAGAAATATGCTGTCCTGAAGAAAATTAGACAATGGGGTACAAAAAGATAAAAAATAAAATAGAAATTAAAGAGAAAAGTAATATAAAAATAAAGTAATGAAAAACTAACAACAAAACAAACCCTAACAAAACATGAAGTAAAAATTACATATGTTACCTATAGAATCACTATTTTCACACTAGACTAAAAACACAGCCTTTGGTTCAAAAGGATTATACATGCCAGTAAAGGTTATAAAAATCAAAAAGGTGAGCATTAACAACACATAAGCAATAGCAATATAGTTTCAAAATATACAAGTCAAACCTAATAAACACTTCTCTAGCCTTATCTTTCTCCTCCTCTTGGCAGCAATCACAATTATTGGGTTGTCAGAAAAGTCATGACGTATTTTGTCTATGTTTTTCAAAGGTCATTTATTTATATAAAGAACAAAGATTAATCAATGATATAGTGCCCGTTTAGTTCTATAACCTTTTGCCATCTTTCAGTGAGCTTCATAATTCCTCGTTCATAGAAGGACCTGTCTTTATTTGCGAAAAACTGAACAAGGTGCTGATTTACAGCCTCATCTGAATTGAACGTTATACCATGCAAGGAGTTTTGAAGAGAGCAAAACAAGTGGAAGTCTGATGGCACAAGGTCAGGTGAGTATGGTGGACGTGGCAACACATCCCATCCACACTCCAATGATTTTTTTCTTTGTTTTTTGTTTTTTTAGCTGATCCATCTTGCCACCTGTTGGCAGCTCAGCAGCAGCTCAGCTCAGGCCGGGCATCGAACTGCTGTTGCTCAGAACTCACACTCTTGAGCAAGCTCTTAACCAACTGAGCCACTCAGCCAGCCCTCGAGCTCCAATAATTTTTGACAGGTGATCAAACTTCTGTATGGTCTCGTGTTGTCGTGATGGAACACAACTCTTTTACAATTAACAAGCTCTGGACGTTTCTGGATGATGGATTCCTTCAAACTGTCCAAATTGCCAACAGTACACATTTCGAATTGATTATTTGGTTCCTTGGTAGGAGCTCAAAAACACACGACACCTTTAAAACCCCACCACACTGAGAGCATAACCTTCCTCTGATGAATGTCTGCTTTTGATGTAATTTGAGGCAAATCATCACCTTGGGACCAAGACCATTTGCGCACCACATTGTTGTAAACAATCCACTTCTCATCTCCACTTATCAGTTGCTTCAAAAAATAAAGGATTGTTTTCCTCACGTTTAATGAACATATTGCAGATGTTTATATGCGCCGTCAAATGAAATTTCCTTGAGTTCATGCAGAACCCAAATATCGAGCTTGCTTACATATTTCAGCTTCTGCAGGTGGTCGTGAACACTTGAATGATGAATGTTCAATGTTTCTGCAATCTCTTGTGTCATGTACCGTGGGCTTAAATTGATCAATGCCTTTATTTTATCATCAACAACCTCGATGGGCCTCCCTGACCGAGAGTGGTTGAGATCAAAATCACCAGCATGGAATTTTGTGAACCATCATTGGCACTGACGTCCTTGTAGAGCATTGTCACTGTAAATTTTATGCAACTTTTCACAAGCTTGATGTGCGTTCTTCCCTTTATGGAAGTAAAACAGTAAAATATGGCAAAAACGCAGTTTGGACTTCCATATTCAACTTGTTGTAAAATCTCCAAAACTCAACCAAGTTGCTCAATTTTTTTTTAGAATGAAGCTAGAACTGCCAGCTGTCAAATGACATAGCAATAACATAGATGTGAATGACTCTAGTACTTCCAAAAATGAACTAGTGCCATCTGTCGCAAACATGCGTCATGACTTTTCTGACAACCCAATATATTCTCTTCAACACTCTCCTCTTGTAGTTTCCCTGACGCCATACTGCTCTGATTTCCCTCTTACTACGATGTATGCTTCCCTCTCCTTTGCAGGCTCCCCCCCAACCACCTCCTTCACTGGACCTGCGATGTTTTGCTCCTTGGAGCTCTGTATAGGTGCTTACAATATCCATGGGCTGGACATCCCCAGATCTCTCCCACTAGCTCCAAATGCACAGGTTTAAACCATCCTTGATACACACTCAAACTCATCCTGACCAAAGCAAGCACAGCCCTCTCCCCTCGGCCACACTGTGCCTCCATCATAGTCGTCGATGCTCAAGGCAGGGCCCTGGAGCTCATCCATGATTCCTCTTTCCTTCACCACTCACATCCAAACCCACAGAAGCCTGAACTCTCTCTCTCAAACCCCATACTTCTCGCGAACTCTGAACCCGCCCTGTCCAGGCCAACTTCATTGGCTGCCTCTCTGACAACAGTAGCCTCCTCACAGCAAGCACTGTGATCTCTTCCAATGAATGGTTTCATATTATCCCCCCCATATTTTTATGTCTTTCCGTTTTCCTTTGAATCCTAATTTCATACCTTGGCCTGTAAGTAGCTTCACGGTCCCTAGGCTAACTTCTCAACCTCATTTTACACAATTCACTCCTGGCTCACTCTGCTGTAACCACACTGGCCTTCATCTTCATACACACTAAGTTCTTTCCTGCCTCAGGAAACCTGCACATGCCTACTCCTCTGCCTGAAAGCTACTGTCCCTGATCTATGGTTGGCTTCTGTCCATCTTTGGTCTCAGCTTGAACTCTTACCTCCTGATTACTACATCGAAAGTATGCCCCTTATGTTACTCTGCCTTGCCCACCATTATCTCCCTACTGCTTCCCAGTTCCAAGCTCATAGTAGGCACTTAATACTTATTGAATGAAATAATTGCCTTAAAATTAGTGCCCTATGTTTTTTAAACACTATAAGCATTAAATATTCGTTAAATCAATACTAAAAATGAGTATTTGCATATTACTATTTAAGATCTATTCCTATATTTAATATAAGGTATTTTTAATATGTTCAACAAATAAAGTAAGAAAAAATATGTTTTAAAATTTATGTAGTATTTTTTTGGCAAAGCAAGCAAAGTTTTATATTTTTAGATTAAAATACTTAAAGACTGTACGATAAAATAGATAAACTCAAAAATTACAATTATTCATTGATACGTCCTCTCTGCTAAAATACATGTACATGAATATATATATTTTAATATTGACAGTTAATGGGCACTGGGTTTTTGTGACATTATTAATGGATATTTGTCTATAATGTTCCAACTGAAAATTAGGATTACTCTTCTAATTGTAAGCAATCTGTACATTTCAAACCTACTCATACACACAGTGTCTAATTTTTAAAAAGAACATGCAAAAAGTATTTATACTAATTCCAAGAGAGAAAGTAAAGCTGACAAAGAATCCCTAACAATTATCAATAAAGGAAAAATCAGAACCATTTTGAAATTTTGATAAATAGATCTGGAGTAAGCATTCAAAATAATAATTTGGAGAAATGAAATATTTTATCTCGACAATGAAAATGACTACATTATAAGAAGAATATATTTACATATTTAAATACAACAATTAATACTTTAGTAGTACCCTAATAATCTAAAATATCCAGGTTCCGTCCCTGTGAGTCAAAAAAACAATGAAATAGAGTCCATCAATCAAAAGAAAAAAAGTTCCAAAAATGACATGTGTGTTAAAGCTCTTCAACTATTGCTACTTTAGCCTGCTTCATTGTCCACGTCTGCAATTCTAGGAATTACATAATCACTGAAGATATGGTTTGAGGTAAGAATAGTCCACAAATTCTACATGTAGTTAGCACCATATAGCTTCTGAAAATGCCAGCATACCACAGTCTAATATGTTGGCTTTCAGGGTATTTTGAACTTGGTCCACAGTTAGAAATAGATTTTACTTTGCAACCCTGTATACACGTATATGTATATGTATATGTATATGTATATGTATATGTATATGTATATGTATATGTATATGTAAACAAATTGAAACAAATGTCAATAATACCCACACTACTTGGAATAGAGTGATATTTTACATTCTTATTATTCAATTTTTAAAATGTTGTTCGCAAACAAAAAAATGCTCGTTGCTATCCATTAAGTTAATTTCCTAATTCATTACTGGGCCTTGATCTGCAGCTTAGAAATCATTAATCTTGTAACTCTTATAGCTCAGTAAATTGTATTAAATATATACATACTTTGACAGTGTCAGAGCTCAACAATGTCTGCAGGGATCTTGAAGAATTAGAAGAATGCTGGAAAATAAAAAAAGGACAAGCCTGTGATGCATCATACTCAAGTAGAGGGAAATGAAGAGAAGCGAAGCAAATTTTGAATTGCACACTCTAGTCTAAGGCATTACCATAGACAAGGATTCCTGTAAGACCTTATCAATGGTAGCACAGAGCTCTTCAGTTTGCTGCCTGAGCTGTGCAGGGTTATACAACTGGAAGAAGTGAAACCAGGTACTGAGTTAGCAATGAGTTTTGGGATTGCATTTCAAAAGTAGGGGTAATATGAAGTCATTACCTCCAGAGGTGGGTCTAATGTGTTGTCCTTGGAGACACTTTCATTCTTGGCTGGTTCATCTAGTGCCTAGTGGTAAACGAAATAGTTCTCACATGAGGCTTTTAGTCAAGTATAAATGTAGTACAAAAGTCTCTTCAAAGAAAGCCCTGTATATCTCAATATTTAAAAAAAAAAAAAGCTTTGAATAATTTGATGAGGGAGGCATTTTCCACATTTGTTTAGTTACTCTTGCGGAATCAATATTTCTATTATAAGATGTTGAAATAAAGAAAGGAGACTAAGCTTTTAAACATACAAACTAGAACTTGGACATTTTACACATCCCGATGAGCCTTGTTCGCCATTTCTCAAAAATTTACAAAAATTATTCTTGAGAAAATACTTCAGGGCTAGTTTATGAGAAACATCACACACAATTAAAAAAAAACTTCATCTAATTTTTAATAATTTATATCCAAAAAGTCTTGGCTACCTTATTCATGAGACTGGGCCTCAAATAACAATTAATTATTTTCATAATGAAATATACTTTTTATTTATTGTGCTACATTTCAGATATATACTCGTAAATAGAGAGAATAACACACCTGTTTACTGTATTCACTCCATTGAGAATACGAGGTAAAATATCACAAACTAATAGGAGCCAGTGTGTATTCCCCCCAACTTGCTTCTTCTCCTCCTCATGAGAAGTAATCATTCTCATTCATTTTGTGTTTACCATCATATGTATATCTTTAATTTTTTTCATCATAATATATGTATACATCACTAGACAACATAGTATAAGGTTGTTTTGTGCAATTCTTAGAATTTTTGTGTAAGTATAATGCATTCTTTTGGAACTTGCTATTTCAGTTTTTTGTTGTTTTTTCAACCACTTTATTGAAGTATGATTGACATATAGAAACCTGTTCCTATTTAATATATACAACATTATGAGTTTGGAAATAAGTATACACCCATGAAACCATCTCCACAATCTATGCCATAAACATATCTATCACCTCTGAAAGTTTCTTCCTGCCCTTATTAATTTTTTCCCTGTATTTGTTCAGTTATTTCACCTCCACATAGCATTCCATTGTATATATGTTCCACAACAAAATACTTTCTTCTGTTGCTGAATATTTAAGGTATCCCCAATTTTCACTATTACAAAATGTAACAACTATCATCCATGTACACGTTTCTTTATAAGTGCATTTGTAGTTTTAAGGCTAAAGTAGCTATATAATAGTGTAATAATGGAGTCAACTTTAGCTTTATTAGATATTATCAAATTGTTCTTTAAAACAATTGTATAATTTTACACTCATAATAGCAATGAATGGGAATTCCTGTTTTCAGACTTAAAAAAAAAAAGGTTAACTTCCTGATGTACATGAAATATCTCACTTTGGTTTTAGATTGTTTCCCTGATAATTTTTGAGGTTGGGTGTCTTAGTACCCTTTTCTTCACTGACACCATTTCATTTGCATTTGCATAGATATGAACTGTTCTGTATTCTACTTTATTCTATGTGTCAATAACATACTTTTATAACATAGATTCATAGTAAGCCTTGCTATCTAATGAAGCAGTTAGATTTTGTTCTTCAAAAATTCTTTGTAAATTCTTGGCCATTTTCTCTTTTACTCTAATTACAGAACACATTTGTCAATTGCCACAAAAATCTTGTTAGTATTTTAATAGGAGTGGCAGTGAATTTGTACATTATGAGTAAAATTGACTTCTTAATCTCAGTACATTATAGCTCTTTAACTATTTCTTTGAAATCTTCCAATATAGTTTTGTTTGTTTGTTTTTTCTGAAAAGTTCTTGTACCTATTTGGTTACATAATTCTCAATTAGCTTATTTAGAGGATTACAAGTATAAATTGTCCATTTTTAAAAATCATCATCGGTTTGTTGATGTTATGTATCGACTGTGCTATCCAGTGAACTTGATAAATTGCCTTAATTGTAAGTAATTTTTTAGATTTTCTTGAATTTCCTATGTAGAAAATTATATCAGAATAAGCATAGTTTCATTTCTTCTTTTAAAATTCTTGGTTGTTTTTTCCTTTCTTCCTTTACTACATAAAAACATCAGTAAAATGTTAAATAGAAAACCAGGTATCTTTATCTTATAACTGGTGGTAAAAGACATACCTCTGTATTTCACCATTCAATATGATTTTGGCTACAAGTTTGGGGTAAATACCCTTTTTAAAAAAAATCATTTCTTTTCACAGTCTGTTAAAAGGTTTTATCATGAATTTGTGCTAAATCTTTATTAAATGTTTTTTCTAAGTGTATATCAATTTTCTTCTGTGTGAGGTATCTATATCTATATCATATAATCATATATTATTACTTTGAAATTAGTTATATGATAAATTATACTAACCAATTTCTCTAATATTAAATCAACCTTGTGTTTCTGGAATAAATTCAACTTATTCATGATGTTGATAAATACAGTCTAAATGTTGATTTCATTTGCTAATGTTTTTAAGAATTATCGCATTTATGCTTTTTAATGAAATTGGGTTTTATTTCATTTTATTTTAATTATTTGTAGGTTTTGATATCCAGGTTATTTTAGCTTCATAAAATGAGTTATGAAGAGTTATCTTTCTTCCTATCTTCTTTAAAAGTTTGAGTAAGATTAAATCTCTTCCTTGAAAAATCTATAAAATCATCTGAGCCTGATGCAATTATTGTAGAAAGGTTTTTTTAAAACTTCTAATTTACTTTTTAGAATGGTCTTGGGTATAATTCAGCCATGTTTTACTTGAGTCAGGTTGGAAAAGTCATTTTTTTTTAGGAATTACTGTCTTTTGTCTAAATATTCAACTTATTGTATAGAAGATTTCACAATATTCTCTATTAACTTTTTAATATCCACTTTATACATAGTCATATCTCCCTCATCATTTCTTTTTATTTGTTTAAATTTCCAAAACTCTTCTTTTTTCAGCTTTTTGGAAGAATAATTGATAAATAACATTGAAACATAAAGTGTATAATACGATGATTTGATATATGTACACACTATAAAAGGGTTCTCACCATTGGGTTAATTAATACATTCATTGCCTCACATATTTACCCTTGGGGCAGGAGATGTGAGAACATTAAGTTTTTCACTTACTTGCTCAGCAAATTTAAATTATACCATGCAGTATTATCAACTATAGCCACCATATTAGATATTACCCCCTCAGATCTTCATCATTTTGTAACTGAAACTTTATATCCCTTTACCAGCACCTCCTCATTTCACCTACCCTCCATCTCCTGGCAACCATCATTCAATTGCTTGTTTTTATTAATTCAACTTTTTATTCCATGTATAAGTGGTATCTTGAAGTATTTGTCTTTCTCTGTCTAGACTATTTCATTTAGCACAATGCCCTTCAGTTTTATCCATGTTGTCAAAAATGGGAGGATTTCTTTCTTTTTAAGACTGAATACTACTCTACTGTGTATATGTACATTTTCTTATCCCTTCACCTGTTGATGGACACCAAAGCTGTTTCCATACCTGAGCTATTGTGAATAGCGCTGCAATGAGCACAGGTGTCTAGTGATGATAAACTTCTTCAGCTTTTGCTTGTCTGGAAACTTCATCTCTCCTTTAATTCTGAAAGATGACATTGCCACATAGAATATTCTTGTTTTGCCAGGTTTTTTTTTTTTCTTCCAGCACTTTGAATAGACATCACATTCCATTCTGACTTCCAAAGTTTCTGATGAAAATGTGCACTTTACATAACAAGTTGCTTTCTCTTGCGCTTTTAAGAGTCTCTCTTTTTAACTCTTGACAATTTAATTATAATGGTCTCGGAGTAGGTCTCTCTTAGTTAATCTCATTTGGTATTCTAGACATACTGGATCTGGATATCTGCTACTTTCTCCAGGTTAGGACAATTTTCAACCATTATTTCTTTGAAAAGCTTTCTTCCCCTTTCTCTTTCTCTCTTCTCCTGGGATCTCTATAATGTGTACACTATATCGGTGTACTTGATGGTGTCCAGTAAGTTCCGTAGATATTTTTACTTTTTTCTTTTTGCTCTTCTGATTGGATGAATTCTACTGACGTGTCTTGAGGGGGGTGAGGGGGGACTCATTGATCCTTTCTTGAACTTGATCTATTCTGCAGTTTAATCATCTGTTAAATTTTTCAGTCCTACTGTTGTATTCTTCAGCTCTGATTTCTGTTAGAGTACCTATTTTGAAATTCTTACTTTGTTCATGCATTTTGCTCTCCTGAACTCAGTGAGCACCATTATGATTGTTATTTTGAATTCTCTGTTGGGTAAATCACTTATCTCCATTTCATTAAGATTAGTTTCTGGCAATTTATGTTATTCATTTATTTGGAACATATTCTCTTATTTCTTCATTTGCCTTCACTCTCTGTGTTGGTTTCTGTGCATTAGATAAAACAGCCACTTCCCCCAGTCTTAACAGATTGGTCCTGTATAGAAGATGAACCTCATCACGTATCTCAGCCTGAGCTCCTGGTTGTCTCTCACACCTTTGTGATTGCCCAAGCTACCACCTTTGTTCTGTGTGGCTCCTAGTAGTTGAGAGTGTACCCTGACCCATAGTGTACAAAAGTGGAAATCACATTCAGCACTTACAGGCAGGATAATTTTTCTATTTCTAATAGAGCCAGTGATATAACAAATCCAGAAAAATCAACCTTCACCAACAGTACCATATCCAGATGCTATAATTGTCATTTTGGCATGGGATCTTACCCTTAAGAATTCAGAAAAGTGACATCTAAATGATAAAGTTTACCCTCCCTTTATTTCAATAATTCACCAAGGAAAACACTGTCTGGATTTTTTCCCCAAAAAATCCACTTTTCTGCATTAAATTACAAAATATAAAACACCTCCTATGATAACCTAATAGAAACACTTGAGATTGCCTCTTTCTTGCCATAAATAAAAATCTCTCAATTGCTTTCCTTCTTCAGCCTCTAAATTTATGATTAATCATGAGTAATGGATAGCAGAGAACAGAAAATTTCATAAAGATAATTCCTAGCTAGCGTGCAGACAGTTTAATTTTTTCCTGACATGGTGTTTTAATCGCCTTCTATTTACCCTGTTGGTGAGGAGGAGGGGTTTCCGCGCTACCACTATGAGGGTGGCCAAATACCTGAGACCTAACACTGGGCAGATGAAATCAACAACAGTTTATTAGTCACATATATTCACAGCCCAAGGGGAGAGAATGCAGCATCCCATGCAAGGCCACACAGTGGTGTGCTCAGGAATAGAGTGAATGACCAGGAGTGGTGGAGGCAAGCTTTCAATATCAAGAGGGTGAAGTGTCCGTTTCTGCAGAAAGATCTGATTGGCTTTTCGCAATCAGCAGCAATTGCACCTGGTCAGTTTGATAAGGAGGTTTAGGGAAACTTGCAGTTAGCCAATTTGAGGCCCTCCCAATTCCACCAGATGTCAAGGCGGCACATAATATTGGGCTTTAATTTTAGCCTCTATGCCACACATGGCTTCTAACTATCATGCTAATTATAGAGAAAAAAAAATTCAGAAATTAATGACCAGATCCAAGGACAGACTCCTTAGGAGAGAAGTGGGGTCTAGCCCTTCTCACGTTTCCAGCAATACCTGCTAGCCACTCTTCATTTGCATGCTTCTCTTTAAACACAAAGAACTATTTACTTGAGTTCTTTAAACTTGTGGTGACCTTTTAAGTACATGTTATTAACTCTACCTCGATTGTCCTTCCTACACTCTCAGCTCACTTAGAAAATTCCTATCCATCCTAAAGATCTTAATCAAACTCCTTTATAATTATTTTTTAAAATTAATGTTGTTATTATTATTATTATTATTATTATTTGGCCTTCACACCAGGTTAAGTCTGTAATTTCCTCCTTGGGGCACCATATCACCTTTTCACATATCTTAAACATATTGCATCATAATTACTTTTTCAAATGTATCTTTACCATACTGGACCATTTGTGCTATTACAATTGGGAAAACATGATATTTATCTTTGTAACCTCAGGATAGAGCACATGATATGTGCTCAGTAAAGATCTTTAGGATGGATTGAAAGGATAACTGACAAATAAATGAAGCTAAATAAACAGAAGAATCATAGAAATAATGTAATTTTAATACTCCTCTGCAAAATGCCCTAGAGATGTGATTTAAACTCTGAATATTTTAACTAACAAATTATATTTTCCATATTTTACCATCAAAGGCCTGAGCATGTGATCAGGGTTAATGTAATGAGAGGATATTTTTTTTCAGCCAAAACCAAATAAAGTTCATATCCTGGTTACTCTGTGGGGACTTATATAGGCAAACACAACATTTATTATGCTATTTAAAATACTGAAATTTTTTCAAAGAATTAAAAAAATAAATCTAGCCACTCAGAATCCTTGGAAAAATAAGGAATATAACTGGTATTAGGTCAGCAATGCTGAAACTTTGAAATGGAGACAATACTCACAATGCATTAAAATTTGGAGGGGGGATTATTTTGAGTTTAAATAGCCTTGAAATTTACTAGAATTGATTGTTTTTTATCAACAAGAAGTTATTTATCAAACATATCATGTTGATCCACTCCTTCTAGCTGTCATAAAAGTAGGTTTTTTTCCTCTGTATTACAAAAATGTATTAAAAGAAAATATATTAAATCTCCATTAACAGGAAATCTGACCATAGATTGCTTTTTCAAATCTTGCCAGCAGGATTGTATTGATGTTTCTTTATATTTATTCATTTTGAATGAAGTGCTCTCAGAATATTCACCAATAAAAGATTTTTATTAAAAACATATTTTCTACCAAACTGGGCTATAGCCAAGTGAGGCATAAATGAGACATGCTTTGAATCCTATTTTCAAAGATTCTTATCTAACATAGTTATCAGAAATATTCTCATTAAAAGTCACAACATTTTGCTTGGAACAGCCAACTTTAGGGCCCAGTTTTTAAAGAGACATATAATAAGTCTGACTTTTAAAAGAAAATAGTTCCTGAGCTCAGCACTACATTATAATTAAAGCTAGGAACTATGAGCAGGCATTGTGAATCAAAGTCCTTATGGAGATACCTGCCACTAAACTGTAATAAGTGTTCCTCCACCAAAAGGAGCATCTCTGACGGAATTGCAAACAATTTTTAGTCAGATATATTGAATCAGTCTAACCTACTCTCTTTGCAAATACGATTAAGTTCTAAAAAGCTGAAGATAGAATGCATCAGTTTCACTCTAAACAGAGGTAGAAACTGCTTTCAAAAGAAGAGTAATCTAACAGGGTTTGTAAACTTTTTGTGATGCCTAGGCTATCTAATTGGATTGGTTTTCAAAAATTTCATGGGTTACTATATTTTAATAAGGGTCAAATGATCCCCCTCCCCCAAATGATTAATGCTAAACCTAAATGCCCCTATACTTTGTTAATCTAATCAGCTATTTGGTAAAATAAATCCTCTGAGGACTAACAAAGAGCTTTGTTTGATATATGAGGTCAGACAATGAAGTTCGTAAACTCATCCTAGAAAAAGTGCTACGAACCTCATTGCTGAATATCACTATTGCCACCTTCAAAGTACTCCCCTTGGGAAACTATGCACCAAAACCAATACCTGGTCCACTCTTCAAAGCTACTTTGGAACTCTTTTTCTAGAATGGCCATCAGAGATGCCGTCATACTATCCTTAATGTTCTGAATGTCATCAAAATGTCTTCCTTTTATTTAACACTTCCTTTATCTTTGGGTAAAGAAAGAAGTCATTGGGGGCCAGATCAGGTAAGTAGGGAGGGTGTTCCAATACAGTTATTTATTTACTGGCTAAAAATTCCCTCACAGACTGTCATGTGAGCTGGTGCATTGTCGAGATGCAAGAGCCATGAATTGTTGACAAAAAGTTCAGGTCATTTAATTTTTTCATAGGCTTTCAGCACTTCCAAACAGTAAACTTGGTTAACCGTTGGTCCAGTTAGTACAAATTCATAATGAATAAGCCCTTTGATATCAAAAAGGGTTAGCAACATCATTGCAACACGTTTGCAAACTTAATTGTCAGAGCTCGTATAGTCATTAACACAAAATCATTTGTAGGATTGAAAATATTCTTGGCAAAATAAATCTCACTTTGATGATCTAGTTGGAGATTCAGGTCTGAATAGCACTCAGGTCTTAAGAAGGGGGGAAATGTAGACTGTAAGCCAAAAGGGCTTGCAGATATGTAAATGTACAGCTTCTTTAAAGACCTAGAAATGTTTATCATTACATTATTTTCGTATGATTGGTTTAAATTTTTCA
Source organism: Hipposideros armiger (assembly GCF_001890085.2). NCBI lineage: Eukaryota > Metazoa > Chordata > Mammalia > Chiroptera > Hipposideridae > Hipposideros > Hipposideros armiger. The sequence continues at coordinate 847,980 of NW_017731866.1, read as the reverse complement.
AGAATTGAGAGCATTTACTTGGCTTTTCTAATTCCAAGATCTTTGGAGGGCCAAATGTCTTCCTCCCACACAAAAGGGAGAAAAGTTTTGCAAACCATTACAGCCAGTTTCAAACCCATTCATCAAGGATCAATGACAAGAGAATCCATACTTTTCCTTCATTTAATTAAAGATAGTAGATGGTTCCTCATTTCTAGCCAGCATCTACTCCACTAGAATTCAGCTCAACTGTTTCAGGAACTCAAGGAATTGGGCTGGTTTGTACATCCTCACTCACTGAAGTCTTCTCAGAGCTAAGTAATTTCCAATTCCCTTTCGCTGTTCTTCATTTAAAAAAAATACTTTTGTTCCTTTAATTATATGAGAATTTAAATATATTTCAACAAGCAATGAAAAAACTGTTGTAGACAGGGATCCAAAACCATCATATCTTGCTCAATATTTCAGTGTAGCTAGTTGATTTCACTGTTGCATGGTTAGCAGGGATAGGCTAGCCCAGGGATCAGCATACTTTTGAGACAGAAGAGCTTCCAGGGGTCAGCAAACTGCAGCTCATGAGCCACATGTGGCTCTTCAGGTACGTACATGTGGCCCTGAAGTAAAATTGAAAATGAAAATAAAACTATCATAGTTTCATTTATAAAATTTTTAAGGGATAATATTCACATAATGGTGATTATATAAAAATATATTTATGGCTCTCAAATAATTTTTAAATTGTTGTGAGGGACAGGATTGGCTCTTCCAGGGGTCAGCCAACTTTTGAGATGGAACGTACCCAAAGAGCTACATATGACTCAAGAGCTACAGTTTGCCGACCCCTAGGCGAGGGGACAGTCAGATCCCATTTGAGGTCCAATTCAGCAACTTCCTACCCCTGACGCTTTGGGATATCTACTTGGTATCTTTGATCATCAAAATCTTCACCAAGTTGTGAGGATAGTAAAGCATTTAGCTCAGCGTCTGATACACTATAGTATTCAATTTGGCAGCCATTTTTAATGTATTCTCTAATTGTTAAAATGTGCCAAGTCTAAAATCAACTTAGTTCCCTAATAGCAGAAGGCCCTTTATATACTTTCCATGGAAGCAGATTGATGAGCTTGATTCTACTCTAAAAGAAGATTCTTAATTGTCTTCATCTCAATTGTCATACACTAGACCCCTTTATTTTTATAATCCTATGAACAAATATTTGTCTTAAAATCCTGTGGAATAAAATTGTACATTTTAGAGACTACCCAGCTGCACACTAAATTAATTCATTCAATAAACATTTAGCAAAAATCTACTATATTCTCTCAAATAGTTCATGGTAAAGAAAAAAAAAGCAACCAATATGTATGATTAAATATGGTTTGGTAAGTACTTTAAAAGAGATATGTACATTTTAGACAATTGCCTAAAGAGAACCAATTAGTATTGATTTGGGTTCTGGCACTTCTCCACTGCTATAGAAAATGGGAACATTCACTATTTATACTAATCTAAATTAAGAGTGTCTCTCTAGTATAGGCCATATGCTAAGCAACCAGATTTTGTTAAATTTTTGAGACATTCAAAGATATTAAAATAGTCTCACTCAAAGACATATGTTTAATCAGATTGGAGTTTACCAACTCACATCTCAAAGAATTAAACTGGCAACTTAGAATAAATTGATTTGACAGCTGACTAGATATCTCAAATCTTTACATTTCTGTATTTATAGCAGTCTTCAAAATGGCTATTCTTATCATCCTTCCATCCATCCATAAAAAAATAAATTTTCTCTCATAACTTTTATTTAAATAATTAATCCTGTAATTTATATATGTTATTTATAAAATTGAGCTCCTCTAGAATTTTTCTTTCAAACACACATAGTTTATGAATTAAATGTATCTTGAAAATGCCATTTGTTGGAAAACACTACTAATCCTAGCCTTAATTTTATCCTAAGGAATACTTGTGGGGAAGGAAGCAGAGAACTCAAATTACTTTCAAGACAAACATTTGTAATTACATGGAAAAATATTAATCACTTCTGGGACAATAAAGACATACATTACATGATTTCATGGAAATATTCCTTCACTTTTCCTGAATAGAAGTGCACAATAAAAATAACGATCTGTTTATTTAGAATATTAATATGTACACTTCCATTTAATTTTAACTTTTTATCTATTGCTATCAGACTCAGATGAGAAGAAAAAGTAGTCAATACAAGACACACTTCTAACATTATCTGAAACGAACAATATCATGCACAAAGACTAAGTAATAATCTCCATATCAAAATTATTCTCTCTACAGAGCTCAGTATGTTGTTGAACAAATTGAAATATGGTCCATGAACAGTCACAAATACAAGTTAATCTGATTACTTTGTTCCTGCTTTATAATTGCTTGTATTTCATCCTCATCTCAATCTTGGAGAAGATGATTATTGGCAGGAGATTAAGCCAAAGACCCTAATAAAAACATGTTAAAATGTGGTACCTTAGATTTATCCCTTCCTGTAAAGCCTGAATTAAGACTTAAGTTAAATGGGGGAGGAAAAAAGATAGAATATTAAATAAGCTATAAATTTAAGTTTTGATGAAGAAAATAAAGTATAGAATAGAAGTACCAGAAACCTCATATCTCCTGCCAACAAAATGTACTCTTTTGAAAATTATGTGCCTCATCTAGGGGTGATTAAATCTGAAACCAATCCAGTGATTCAATGATAGCTTAATGTCTCATTGCAAATGATGATTGTATTTCAATTTGGAGAAAATCTTGCTTTTAAAAATAGTATTTTTTTTAAATGAATCTGGTTCCTCAATAATTATACTATATCATATAAAACAGAATGTTGCATAAAATGTCAACCCTGACTGGGGCAGGGAAGAAATTGTTGAACTAAGACTTGAATGAAATAGTATGTTAGTTCTTTCTTCAAGGCATTCTACAGCATACACCTGAACAGATTATTATAAAGAGAACCACAGCATCACCCTACCCCTTAATTGTAATGTTCTGTGTGATATTAAAGGGACCTCAGGAAAGTTTCGGTGATTTAAAATATTCCAAATGTTAATTCTTCCCAAAATAGATGAGTTTCTGATGATTATAGTCTTAATTTTCCCACTCAATTCAGAAATAAGTTCCTTTGATTTCAAAAGCATAGAATGAGTTCTATTGTATAAGCAGATGGGTAAACAGCTCGAAATTACCATATTTAGTTTTTTTAAAACTACAACCATGAAAGGGGCCAGACAATATCATTCAAGAAATTTAGTGAAAATGGAAATAAACTCATCAAATCTGGGGATAAGATTTTCATTATTTAAAAATTCTTACAAAGTAAAGTTTGTCATTGAAGAAAACATAACATGGGAAAGCCAGCAAAAAAAACAAAATGTGAAATTATACAAAGGCTGTAAAGCAAAAGCAAACATCATGTCATACCTGTGACCTTTGAACAATTCAAATATTTATGGTCCAAAGACAATTTATCCTAGCCAAGAAAAAATTACCCACATTATTGTTTGTATAGTAATCAATCCTCCCTAGAATAATATGATTTTTAAATTAAGCATCATTTATATTTTTTGTTGTACTAAAAACAAATTTCATTAAAAGTATGCTTTACTCAAAATTAAAAACACAAAACCTCTCCCATATGAATTTGTATTAGGTTAAATATACAGTGATGCCACCATACACATTTATGAAATGGGTCTGTAATAAAATTGGAAAGTAAACTAATGATTCCTCATTTTTAATGACTAATAGATTACAATCTCTAAAATCCATTTAGTTGAAAGAGAGCTGATAGACAGAGATTCTAGAGCCAATGATGACATCCAGCTTTATCTTACAAAAGGCTTTCAAGAAGAATCAACTTATTTTTTTCTAAATGGAAAATTAATGTAGTAATACCACACAGGCACAGGAGAATATGCCAGTTTGGGTGAGATAAGTTTAATGGAAGGACACCATGACACAACAGGCCCCTATTTCTCCTTTTTACCTGGCGGATGAGCGGGGAGAGTTTCTCTCATTTCTGTGAAGGCAGACCTTGTGACCAGATTTCAGAAATTTGTCTCAAATGGGCAGAAGGTCTGTGGTGAGGGAACACTGCTATTATGACTCAGGATAATAATAGGCATTTAGGAGAAGGGGCAACTGGTGAAAGTGCCACTTCCTACAACCTCCTAAAGCTTCCTGCAATCAGCGTGATAGGCTCATGTCTCTTTTAATGAGCTATAAAAGGTAGAAATCCAGAAGAGGAGCTAGAGAAGAAACTGCAGATTTCCCTGTAGCCCAGTGACCCCCCTTCCCCTCAGTTCAAAGCATTCAGATATATAGAGCATAGATTATGGACCACATGTGGATAATTTGCAATTAGTTATTAGTGATATATGACATAATAAATGTTGCCCAATAATGTTCACCAATATGTTACTTAGCATTTCCCACTAACAATTCCTACTTTTTAGTCAAGAGATTATACAAAGGTTTTATTCCTCAGGTCATGCTAAAATAACAAAAACGTAGATTCAGAAGCCAATGATCAAAATACCACCTGGTTGGCAAACATTAACCTTTGACAAATGATAATAACACTATTTGAAATACTGGTTACATAGAAAAAATGGGCTTAATGCACTGAGAGAAATTGCCTAAATAAATATCATAAAAATAGCATATAAAATGAATAATTTCATAGACTTGGTAATTGAGTTCACTTCAATTCTTATATGACCCTCCATTTGGCCTTCATTTAAGCAACTGTAATGTGCTTATTGAACAAGAGGCTTTAATTTAATTTACCTACTGATGCAGAATCCCTGTAATGTTATAATTAATGACTCGGAAAAGCAAAGCGAAAATGCCCTGGAGCCATGTGAAAGCAGCTGGGTCATTGGAAGTGATTTTCGTCCTTCCCCCCCATTCATGGCAGTAGGATTAGTGGCAGATCAGGGTGGATAGAGGTTTAGCCCATGATGGGACCTAAGGGGCTAAGCTGGATACTAGGCTAACATGTTTCTACCCTGTGGAAGATGATATGAATCACCAAGTCTTAACCAAGGTGGCCAGTTGCCCATGTCACACCATTTTAGCTCTACTCTTTTGACCAATGTAAATAGAGGTAGAAGTTTTTGAATATAACAACCATTGAAAATTCCAAAAGACAAGGACCTATCCAAATCTGAATCAAGTTTCCCAGTTGTCCTTGGACTGGACAACTCTAGGCTCATATCTAGCCTCTAGTGATAAATCAATGATGCCTTCAACTCTATTCACCAAGGTGCTTTTATTCCATCATCCTAAACAAAGAGCAGCATTTTATTTCAGTACAGGCAGAACTTTAAAACAAAAATTTTAGAAACTATAACAAAAATAACATTACAATCACAAAATTCGCTCTGCTTTTGAGCCAACACTGACCTTCTGTTCCAAAAGAAATATGTTTGTAGGGATTGCTGCAAAAGCCTTGTAGCTTGACTTGGTCTTGTATTGCTGGAATGAGTAACCAGAAAGCAAGAGTGGAGATGAAAAGGGGAAAGAATATGACATAATTTTAGACTAGTTCTACCAGGTTAAATGACAAGTTATAAAATGAAGAAAAGAGTTATTACGCTTGAACAACTTGCTTATAACAGAAAAATTAGCTCACCATGTTAATATTTTATTAGAATGAGAAACAAAGACATATTGCAGTAAAATATCAGCCTAGGGATTATAGGTAATTATGTGATATATAGTTTCAGAACTTAAAAATATCAATTTCTGCAAAGCTATGTGTAAATTTCTCATTAGCAGCATTCCCTTATAGGAGTACTATTCTATAACTGTGGGGGGAGGTTGCTTGTTTCTCAAAGGAAAGTGGTTCTTCTTTAGTGCCATAATTAACAAATATTATGTTAATTATGTTGAACTCTTAATACATTCTCTTACATCATTCATATAAACAAAGATCAGAATACATAAAATTTAGTAGTGCTTTCAATAAGCAACACACAGAGGGTGCCAAAAAAAAATGTATACACATTTTAAGAAAGAAAAAAACTGTATTAACTATAATACTCAATATATACCAATAATAAAAGATGAATACAAGTCACATTTGACTTTTACAATTACAAGAGGTGTGCAAAGTTACCATCAGCGTCCAGACACTTCTGATTATGGCGAACTACTGCTTGGGCATAGATAACACCTTTTTAAATGTGTACACAATTTTTTGGCACCCCCGATATTTTGAATAGAAGTAATTTCATCAATTTAACTCCAAAATGGAAAAACTAGAATGCTCTTAAATTCATGTTTTAAACTTTATTATCTTCTGCATTTTTTAATACAGTAATGTTAATGAAGCAAACAATAAAGTGGCCTGAGTTTTAAGTAAAACTCAGAGTAATGTAGTTTAGTTTTGTATAGTATCTGGGGGAAAGGGTTGAGAATAAGGAAGTTGTAGAAATCAGGATAATATGCATAATCAAAAGCCCAGTTTTGGTATAGCTCTGAGTCCCAAGCTGCATAATTAAGTTCAAGGCTCCAATTACTTCAGAAGCCCCTGCCTTAGGAAGTTTCCCCAGGAGCTCTGCGTCAGGGAGTAATTGGCACACTGCTCCAAGCTGTCTCAGTCCCTCAAAGACCAAAGGGTTTCCAGAAGATAGGGTAATCCAATCCAATCAAACCTTGAGTTTTAGGGCCCGCCGAGTGGCACGATGGTTAAGAACTGGCTTGGGACACCAAAGGGCCCCGGTTGGGATCCCACATATGAGGGCCAGTGACACTGCCCTCCACAGCTAAGATTCTGAACAACAGCTCAACCTGGAGCTGGGCTGCCGTGATTTGCCAGCGACGGTGTAGGCTGCAGCCCCAGTGGCAATGAGTTGCCATGGGCTACCATGTGTAGCCAGCAGCCAGCGTGAGCGGCCAGCAGCCGCAGTGAGCGGCCGTCCAGAAGCCAGCGACTGATCTGCCTCGCCCAGGAAGAGCGCAATAATGGTGCCAACTTGGGCCAGTGAAGCAACGTCCTCCACAACTAGACTGAAGAACAAAACGACAGCAACTTGTCTGTTCCCCTTCCCCCAATTCCTCAGCGCTGTTCCCATTCCCCAATTCCCCAATAAAACAAACAAACAAACAAACAAACAAAAACCTTGAGTTTTAGGGATATAATTTAAGTAACCTTCATTAAATTGGTGTGTGGAAAGTAAGAGGCTGGCATACTCATTTTCCTTAGAAAGAAGTTGAAGTAAAAATTTAAATGCCAAACCTGGAGGAAGAGTCTCAGGTCCCTTTAAGCCTTAAGTCTCTGTCTTGAACCTGTGCTGCTAAGGTCTCAAGACAACAACACGTTTGGATAAGCATATTTGGACTGAAAATGAAATGCCATGTCTTCAACGGGAATAAGGGCTGACATCTGTACTAGGCAAATTATACACATTGCCTCATTTCATTTTACAGAAGCCCCATAACTAAAGAGTCATTAGAACAAGGAGACGTGATAAGGTCACGTATACTCTTAGGGACTTCACAGCCCAGAAGGAGTGGCAACCGGTTTGGCACTCAGCCTTGCTTGGATCCAGTATCAATACTTTATAATATGTTCTCCCACAGAATATCTAAACAGACAAATAACACAAAATACGACACATCATTAAACTCCATTATAGTTTTATGGATATTTAATTGTAATAACAGTTTCAATAAACAACAATAACTAGCAATCACACGAGCCAGGTATCATTCTAAAAGTTCTAAATGTGTATTATCTCATTTAATTATCACAACAAGCCTATTGGGTAGATACTATTCTATCTCCATTTTGTATATGGAAACTAAAGTGCAGAGATGATAAATCACTTATCTAAAGTCACTAGCTAGTAATTCAGCTAGGATTTGGAAGCAGGCGCTCCAGCTCAACAGTGCACTTATCTGCCATATCACCTTGCCTCTCATTTCAGGATGTATAACCATTTATAATGTTTGTTCTCCTATCTTTAGCTGCCCTAAAGATTATAGTTGGAGAAGCCTGTACAGACAGGTATTTTGTTTTTGTACATATCGTGGCATAAAATCTTAGAATCGGAAGTGATACTGGATGCCATCTGAAGGGTTTAACCCCCTCATCCAAGACATGAATCTCTCTGATCGTCTGTTCAGCCACCACATGAACACTTGCTTACCTCCTAAGGCAGCACAATTAGGTCTAAATGTTTGAACGGGTATAAAATTCTACCTAATATTGAGCCAAAACAAGCTCCCCATTAACTTACTCCATTGGTCCTATTTCTAATGCCTTCGAGTCATGATGCATGCTAAGAACTCCTCTGCATGGTACTTACACTGCTCTTTCCACCAACCCCTCCTTACCAATCCTCAAGTGAAGAATTTCACTCTCCTCATCATTTCCCTCTGTCAATATTCTTTTAAATTTTGAAAAGATGTGTGTTTAACTAGATGTATTTTTAACACAAAGTAGAATATAATCATCACCTCCATGATACTGACAATAAAGCAATTCATGCAATGAAGATGATAATCATTGGAATTGTCTCCTTGGTTTTTGTGGTGAGTTTAGAATATACATGAGAATGCAGCTGGAATTATTTCATATTGTTAGATTACACTGGCTATGATATCATCTAAAATCTCTAATCCTTTCATGTTTTTAACATTTGTTATTGAAATTAAACTGTACCCTGTAGTTATGCTTTTGTTCTTTAGATCCCAAAATAGTACTTTAGGCATTATCTCTATCCAATTTCATCTGACTAGATTTGGTTTGTCATTGTAAACTAAGAAGATAACAATTTTTATGTTATGTCATGAGCCATTTTGGTGGGCATGTCATTTTTATCTTCATTCAAGTCATATACCAGGGATAGGGAGCTATTACCTACTGGGTTCTGCCTATCTGGTGGGCATCAATCAACACTGTAAATCTATGTGGATACAGCAGTTCAACTAATGGATTCATTTGATAAAATATAATATTATCGAGTATCTGCTTTGTGACATGCATTGCTGTAACTATTAGATTCAGAAGTAAATAAAACATACAAAGTCTTTACGCTCTAGAGTTTATGTCCTAATGAATGGAGACTAACTATAAACAAATAAGAAAGCAAAAGAAAAGTCATACAGGGACAAATAATATGCAGAAAATTGAAATAAGGTGATGGAATACAGAGTGACCTTGAGAATGCTTTAGATTGGACACTTGAAACACATGTGAGCTCACAGAAACATGTCATTACACTTCACATATCTCCTTGTTCATGATATTGTGAAAGATATCACAAAAACTAGAAATTAGAAGACATTCAATAAATGTCGGTTGCTTGAAGAAAATGTCTGATGTTCAGTTATAACTATTTTTGTAAACATTCACAAACTAGGAGTATAAGCCATAATTTTCAGAATTTACCTTCCACATTTTTGGGTTTTTTTTAAGTGGAACATATGGCTTGCTTCTTTTTTTCTGGCCAATCTCTTATTTCCCATCATTTACAATAGTTTTGCAATAGAAGTAGAAATTTCATCTGTTTTGAGATACAATTTTTCTAGGCCAGGAAATATGAACTTATTTAGAGCAACTAGGTGATCTTTCTAGACCCTCATCTATCTTAGGCTTTATGCATCTCTAAGACATATATAGCCTTTTCCTTTCAATCTGAAAATTATTCTTATTGCCATAAGTGATATGTTTTGGGTTCACTATATTTCCCCTGGGTTCTCTTAAAAATACTCTAATTTGAAACATATTTCTTCAGCATTCCAAGTCTTCCAGGTATTAAACCAAATTCATTGGTTTCCTTTTTCTTTGTTTAAAATTACAAATCACCCTAGTCAATGTAATTATAACTTGAATAATAGACTGCAGTATTACAGGCCGGAATCACCATCAGCTAATCATAGACAGTTGAACTGACCAACCTTACCTTAAATCTAGCAAAAAATTTAATGATACTTATCATATCTCTCTAATTTGTAATCTGTGTTTCAGTCAACATTCAACAAATATGTCTTAAACATCCGTTACATGACAGGTGCAAGGCAAAGTTTTGGTGTAGAAAGGGAAATGGTATTTTAGTACATAAGTTTATCAGAGTTAATCTTATTTATAGGCAATGCTAGATACCGTGACATAAATCCTGGATGTGAAGGTGGAGATAGCAAGAACACACTGTTCCCCTTAAGAAAATTTCCCACTACTATCCTATCCACTATTGCTGATGCCTAAAATTCCATCACAGTTTTTATTAATAAAGACTCAAAGTGATACATATAAGTTGCCTTGAGAATCAGGGATTTGAACTCACAATTACACTTTAATGGTGGAACATCAAACTATATAAACAAGAAGACAGAACCCTGATGAAGAGCCTCCCTACTACCATGGCTAATTCCTCCTTCCAGAAGCATCCAGAAGCAAAGATGAGAGCATCACTTTAAATAAACACTTACTGCTCCTCAGTGACCATGTCTGCACTGCCTGAGTCAGGATCTCCCTCAGATGAAAGTTCAATCCAAGTCCTGATCCAATTCACAGAAGGAGATTGCTCCGATAACTCCCTTACATCTAGACTACTGGCAAAGCATAATCTCTATAATGATCCTGATAACTGAAGTGGTGGGGGGAAGGGAAGGATATAAAAAATGGCTACAGACCATGGCTGGCAGAGAAGAGTACAGCAGTAGCTACTCAGAAAACTTCCCAACTCTCTTCCCAGGACCCCTTTCCATGGCTGATTTATCTTTTTGTATTTCTTGCACTCAAAATGTATGGCATTTATTTCATTGCATTACAATATTTTGCCCTCCCTATTAGCCTAATACGTCTTTTAGAGGAGAGATTTTTATATCATTTCCAACACATAATACCAACCTGGCAAAGAACAGATGTTCAGCAAATATTTGTTGACTTAAATTGAAGTATTTAATTGAAAATTACAATAAAATTCGGAGGACATAAAAAAATTTAGTTCCTCATCCACTATTCAAGTCTTAGACAAGGTTGACTACTTAGAGACCCTGCTACCTTCCAAGCATGCCCTGAAGGTATTTTCAATATATTACGTTTCTAAAGTCATCTTCTTTCAATGATATAAACTTTCAAGATTTGAACTCATGACCTTGAATCACTGTTTTTTTTTCTTTCAAAATCTCTTAAAATCCCTCTCAATTAAAATGCAAATACTCCTCAAGGGATGAAGAAGAAGATGCTTTGGTTAATCATTGATACTTGAGTGTAAATCATTGCTAAGATCAACTCAGAAAAGCTAGCTAGAGAGAATCAAAGGGGATGGGGCACAGCATTGGTTAGTATAGAGATGGAAGTGACAGATAGCAGGGATGGGAAAATCAAGAAAAATCTAGACTCCCCAGAAAGGCACCAAGAACTTTGTGGGGGGGAGGGGGGGAGAGGAGAGTAAAAGAGAAGGAAGTGGGATAAAAGGAAGAAATTATTTATGTCTAGTTTTACCATTTTACATATGGCTGGCTCTAAAAATTGCTGAAAGTTGGTTACTCTACCTACAAAATATATACAGAAATATTATCTTCTCCTTCACTTCTGTAATCTCACTGGAGCCACCATCACTTGCCTAGATTGTTGCAACAGCCTCAGGTGGCCTTACCTCCCCTCTCACCCTCTCATAGTCTGTTCTAAACACTGCAGCCAGCTAGATAAAACTGTGCCAATTATCTATTTAAACCCCTCCAATGGCTTCCAGTCTTTCTCAGATTAAAAATCAAAGACTTCGAGGAAGTGGCCTACAAGACCTCATAGAGCCCAACTTCCAGTTACATCTCTGACAATCTCAACTTCCCCTCACTCACTCCACTCTTGCTACACTGGCTCCCCTATCAGTTCTTTGTAACTGCCACGCATTCTCTGGCCTCAGGCATTTTTCCTGACTATCCTCATGTATTTGTGTGTCACCTTCTGAAAGAAGCCTATCTTAAATGCCCAATATGATTTGTGACACCATCCCTTGCCCTGCCATACTTTTCTCCATGTCTCATATGACTTTCCAACACATGAGAAAAATTTACTAATTTGACTGGGTGATTGGTGACTGTTTCTCTTCCACCACAGAATATAAACTTTCTGTGAACAGGCATTTTTGCAATTTTATTTGTTGCAGTATCCTTAAAACTTAGAAAAGTGCCTTGCACATAATACGCACTCAATGCATTTTTATTGAATGATTTGTTTGAACCCAGATTAACTATTTTAGCTAACAGAGAGGTACATTTAATATTGTTCATTTCCCAAATTACATATAGATCAGTAGAAATGGAGAAAGTTACATAGAGACAGTTGCCACCAAGTTTCCAGTGTCGTGTATTTGGAAATATTTTGATGCCTTAAAGGAATGAGAGCTTATTAATAAAACACCAGCCATAACACTTCAAGAAAAACCAAAAAGCTTCCAACCAATTCCTTGAACATGTTATGTGTCTAATAACTATAAGGCCAGGGCATGCATGCCACAGGAGCGCCTAAAGTCAGGAAAGAAGCTCAAACCATCTTTGGCGAGTGACAAAATATATGAGGTTTTGATGTAATGGCCACCCCAAATTCCTATATGGAACACTATGATAACTTACTAGGAGACAATTTAAACTGTTTCATAAATGAAAGCAAAATATATTGGAATCCAAATACAACTCCATGGATTAATTTTTGATATTCAGACTTTCGCAAAGGGAAAAACCATCTCAGACTAACATAGATGTTGATCAAAGCGTAGCCTGAGCAGCATTCAGGGAGATGTCCCTCGTGTGTAGGGCCATGATCATAATGTGAAATAATAATTTTACCTACATCTGAAACTAAAATAGATCAAACTAATGCAAACAGACTCAGAACCTTAAGATTGGATCTATGAAAAAGAAACACTAAACATACTTCATATCTGAATTTAGCTCAGCATACTTTAGCTGTTCCATTTTATTTTAATATCAAAAGCCAGCAGGGCTCAGACTTTGAACTAATACCCTTCAAGCAGTCATGTTTTAATTTGATGGTCATTTGTATTCCAGGACCTCTTTCCTTTTGGGATCTGGCACCAAGTGAAACTGATTTAAATCTGAAGCTCTTTGACTTAAAAAAGATAGCCCTGTGTTTGAATTAACACTGCAGTGGAAGGAGCAAGACAAAACACAATCCATAAAAGCATATAAATTCTTTGATATCCCAAAGCTTTTATCTATCTCCTCCTATCAACCTATAAAAAAATCATAGCAACTTAAAGAAAACTACTCAAACATCAAAAGAAATGGGGATAAGATGTATCTATTCCAACATCCATTTTAATGAATTTTTGATACTCAAGTTACAATTTCTGCAATTAATAGTGTGCAATAAAAAATTATGTAGACTGACTTTTACCTGGAGAGATAATAACAGGAAGCAAGGAAGAAATAAATAAAGAACAGCATGTCTCCAAGAACGACTATTTTTGCAGAAGTTATAAATTTTACCCATTATAAGAAATATATTTTACTGTTCAAAGCAACAGATTAAAGTTAGATAAATTATAATCATTCTTTATATTTTCATATTCTATGTATATCAAATTTATCATGCAGCTCTATAAGCTTGAATTTTAACTTGGAAATAAAGAATATAAAACAAATGATGAAAATTCTTCAATATTGGGAGCAATAAGTGAGCTGTGGAATAACATGTCTTCAACAAACTTGGTTTTAGGACAAAAAAGGAATTGACTTTATAAAAAGCCCCTGGGGCCAACCCTCTCTTCCAACTCTCGTAAAACAGGACAAAACATGAATGAATGAAGCAAAGTGAACCACAAACAGAAACACTTTGAAATAGCCTCTGGAGTAAAATCACTTTCCACAAAGGTAATGAATAATTTAAGTGTATAGCAGTATGGTTTAAGAAATAATTATGAATAAATTCAGGACATGGTAATGTTTAGAATACCAGCTGGTTTTTTTTTAATACACCACAAATGAATTCCATAATCATACATATGTATTGAAAGGATAATCATCAAGTTATTCAACCTTAAATAAATAAGATTTTCTAATTTAGAATTACAGAAAGTGATTTTCTACACCCCATTTGTTTTCAAAGTTTAAAATACAAAGACTTTAATAATATCTAAAAATACATGTTTTAAATGACCCAAATAATATATAAATTAATAATTCTGACAATTCCTATTTCATAATAATGATGATTTCCTTCATGAGAATTATTAAATAAGGCTAAATGATAATTAACATGAGTTTTTGTTCCATAGCAATAAAGCATAGTAATAAAGAACAGGGCTTCTAGAATCAGTAGACTTAAATTAATATACACGTCAGCTTTGCCAATACAAGATATCTGATCTGGGCTAGTTATTCACTGAACTTCACTTTCTTGGGAGTGTAAAATGGAGAAAATAATATTACCAATCTCATAAGGTCATAAAAATTAACTGACATAGTCCTTTCTAATTAAGTTTTAACTATTCTGCATAACTATTAGGCTATTTCTTGACTCACAGAGAGTATTTGATATATGTTACTATCATTACTATTATCACAATATGATGATAGGCCAACCTTCTTATGTCTCCACATATATTCCCCTGGAATCACTTTCTGTATATTTGGTCAGTTTGTTTACCATTTCTGAAATACTAACTCCTTTCCTCTACATTAAGATAAACACTAAACATTTCCAACAGGTCTGACATTTATAATAACTTCCCTCGCTAACCATATCTCAATAATATTTCCATTATATCAAATGCAGTGAACAAATATATATGATCTATATTATACTATGTTACTATGTCCTTGTACTTGTTTTCTACCTTTATTGTAGATTTAATAACTCTATATAGCTTTTTCCACATTACATATGTATGTTTATTGTAGATTTAATAACTCTATATAGCTTTTTCCACATTATATATGTATGTTTTTTTCTGCTGAACAGAATTTTTTTAGACAAAAAATTCTTATTTTCCTTTAACACACACACACACACACATCTCAAAAAAAAGCATACAGGTGTTTAATGAACGCTTTCTAAGATTAATTATATTGCAACATCATTAACAAGAGCCTGTGGTTTTTTATCTTTCCCATCTTAAGCTCATCTTTCAAACAGTGACAGAGTTTAACACAATCTCCATGGAACTTGGAAGCTCTAAAACCGTGTTATTTCAATGCACCAAACCAAAAATCCCAGTTCCTTCCTAACACAGGCATTTTCATAATTTTATTTTATTTATAAACTATGACCAATTTCTGGGTGTATAAGATCCACATTCTAAATTATTTGAGAATAGTTCGGAAGCTGGCAAGCTTTACAACAAAGTTGCCTTCCACCATAAGAAAACAACTCTAAGGGTCACTCCTTCAAGTATTTCCCTTCTATTAAAATAAATGCCAGTTCACACCTGTGTTCAATGAGTGGCTTCAGAGCAATTAAAAGCCAATATCTCTCCTCTTAATTCTGATTCCTTATCCCCAGCCTGTCTATTCTTTCTGTATTTCATAATTACTAAGTTTTTAGCGTTTATTGTAAATTAAATAATTTTCACATACAAAGGACATTTCTATTCCCTTTTACCCTATATGCATATAGCTAAATCCACATTGATTTCGCTTGAGGTATAGGGAGCAATAAAGAAATCAACCTGATGGAAGGGGAAGAAAGTTAATAGTTATAAATGAATGATGGCAAAGAAAATAGAAAGTTTTCCAATTGGGTTGGCAAGAACATGGGCCTAGATCTAAGTTAATATTCCACTTTCCACCAACCCTTTCTACTATTCTATCAGTACAGGATAATAGGCTCCATATTATTAAAAAATTAGAAGTGTATCATATTTCCAAATCGCAACTAGCGGCTTTAAATTCCATCTCTGGGATCAATGATATATAACTCGTATTATGCCTGAAGCTATAACTATAAGAAGTCACCATAAGAGGAGGATTTACAAAATCAAAGCGTTTTACAGAAACATGCACAATTTTAGAGAGATTATAATTCATCTTCACGTTCAAATAAAACAAATCTTAGAGCCTCTTGCACTTTCTCTACCTCCTTGGAGGAGCACAATGAATGTCAGAATTATTTATCTTTTTCCCCTGGGGGGAAAAAAAAAGATTCTTCCATATTTCAAAAAACCGCATGCACCATGCAACGTGCAAAAGATACCTTGGGTGTCTTATTTTCAAGGCCTGTTGGCATGGATAGTGCACAAGGTGAAATCAGCTCCTTGGTTCTTGTTAGAGAGATGGGAGGTGATGGGGTTGAAACAGATGACCTGTGGTCGGACCCGGAGCTTTCAGATCTCCCAAGTCGCGAAGGCAGGGTACCACCGCCATGTGGGTGCAGTGCTGAGGGACTGAGCTGGAGCGCCTGGGCGGGAAGATTAGCGTGAGGGAGAGGGGACGACCCCAATTTGGGTAGAGAGGCAGAGCTAGCACTAGAGACAGAGGCTGAAGGGTTCTGCCCCGGGCCAGATAGCTGTGCAGATGCTCTCTGGGATCTGTTTATCAGGTGTGAAAGAGCTGGGGAAGGACAGAAACATTTCTCTGGAGACGAGAGTGCAGCTCTTCGGTTAGTGGGAAATTCAGAAGATAATGGAGAGGAAGCTGATGTAGAGGGATACGTGTAAATACTCCGGGGCTTTTCGGAACCCCCGAGGTCAGCATCCCTTTTGCCCTTCCAAGAAAAAGAAGAAAAGCTTGGTGGGACAGGAGGAAGACCTGTAGGACTCGGTGCATCTGTGTGCAGCAGGGAGAACGTTGGATAGCTCTTCAAAGAAGTGGGCGATGCTGCTGTTTTCTCTACATTCAAAGAAACCAGGCTGCTACTGACATGTTCGGTGGGAGAAGGGGAGGGCGCCTGGGAAAGGGGAGCAGATTTGCTCTGAAAAGGCAAGTGAAAGGGTTGCTGGCTAAGGTCGGGAACCTGGTGCTGCCTTTGCTCTGGAGACCCGGCTCTCAGTGAGCAACTCGAGAGAGACTTTTTAGGTGTGGGTGAGGTTTCCTTTGCTTTTTGATCGAGTGTAAGCGTGGAAGAAGCCAGGGAGTTGAGAGAGAAAGTGGGACAGGACGCAGGGGAAAAGGGCCTCTGGTGAGAAGGGTCTGACCTGAGGAGGGCAGTGAGAAAGGAAAGCCGGGAGGGCACTGAGGATTTCACCCCTGCCTTGGAAAGATTTCCACTAGATGACACTTGGCTACAGATAGTGGAAGAAGAGCCGTGGAAAGAGGAGGGAAAGGGTTTGGGGCTTGGAGAGAGTGAATGCATGACAATACGGACTGGTATGTAGGAGGCTGGATTGGACTTCAGAGAAGCACCGGAGGAGCGTGAAGGAGAAGAGGTTCTCAGACTTTCTCCGGGGGTAGGGACACGCGAGGTTAACGATGCCGTGTTCTTCAGCACTTCAGATGTCAGTCCAGGCTTTTGCTCGGCGGCACTGGGGCTGGATAGCTTAGGACCCGGTAACTGAGTGGAGTGGGGAAACTGCAGCGTCGAGAAGGTACCCTTCGATGCAGAAAAGGGTGAAGAGTGAGCAGAAGTTTGAAAATACGTAGCTGATTCCTCCACCAAAGCCCCACCGACATCCAGCCTCCTAGTGTGGAACTCCTCTAGCACAGAGGCTCCGTCGAGGTTAGCTGGGCCAGGTGGTGTTTTCGGATTAGTTGGAGACACAAAGGAGAAAGCAGGTGGTTTACAGGCAAGCTGCTCAGAGGTAGTGGAAGAAGAAGTTAACTAGAGGAAAGAGAAATAGACAGATTGTAATAGGATGTTATTTGTGGAACTATCAAAATAGTCTTGGCATTTGCGTGTTTATGCCCACAGTCCTATTCATTTACAACAAAGGAGGCCCCTTAAAACTCCATTAAAAAATGGAAGAAACTCTGCTTTGCTAATGAGACATTGTTTTGAATTTCAAATAAAATATAAACTGTGACGTATTGTCTACTATAGCTCACTTATTCCCCAGAATGAACATTAACATTAAATTGTATTTACATATTAACACTTGGAAAATAGTTCAGTGACAAAACCTACAATAGTTCTCATAATTTGGGATTCTGTAATTTGAAAAAAAATTAAATTATGGTCAATATAAATTTCAAAATTCACTTTGGAAAATAGTTTTCTTCCATTGTAAGAATATAAACCATAACACAATAATGACTATAATCCTTAAAAAATTTAGCATACTTCACATGTTTAAAATTCTAAAAACTTGGACTACTCCTATATATTGTGAACCTGAAAAAAATGCCCAGAATTCAAAAGATGCAGCACCCAATATCAACATAGTATGATAAACAAGGAGAGAGAAAGCAAAGTCTAAAACAGAGACAGAGTTTTAGCTTACAAAAAATATTTTCCCTAATTATTTGCCAGGATGAACATATAACAAACAACTTGGTTATGCTGAAAGGAATACATACTCTTTCATATCAAGAGAAGCCAGAGTAATCTGCCGGAAACAATGCAGCCCACCAATCCGCATCAAATTAAAAAATAATAATAAAGAAATAATGTATTATTTTTCAAAGAAGCTAGGGACAGCCTGTGAAATAACTGGGTGCATGTATTCTTGTGCTATTTTAAATATCACCCAGGATTTTAAAACAAATACTGAAAGTTTAAGTGATTCTGAAGCCAAATCTTTTAAACAGAGGTTTCCTTTCAAAATTATAGATTTTATTCCATCAATCCATAAGAGAAAGAAAGCTATTTGTGTGTAATAAAGAATTTAGAGAATTAATGAATATTTATTTATTAAGTGATTTTATATGCATTTTTATTTTTTTGCATTACAAAGCAGGAAAATGTATGACCATAGTAATTAACAACAACAAAAAAATCACTGAAGGAATAAAGAAATTTCAAGTCTCTGTAGGTTGCCTTGTTTCTTGCTATGCCACAGCTTTTGGAAAAGAATTTTGTAAATTAATAATAACAGCCACAAAAATCCCATTACCTTTTTAGTCATGCTATTAAATAACTTCAATTTATATGACAAAGTCATTAATTAACCCTGATTATCCACCAAAGTATCATGTTCAAATCATAGGGCTGCAACTTTAAGGGTCTCATTCAAAGGAAAAGACTGTTTCCCCCAACTTACTTAAGAGAATGGCTTCTAATTACCAAACTCTCTACTACATTAAGTCATATTTTACCTAATATAAGTAATTCATAATTTTATTATACTTTTCAACAGTTGATTATTGAAGAACTTCTAAGAGAAAAATTCAAAAGTCTAAGAATGTTTATTATGTTTGTATTAATTTTAATATAATTTTTATCATATTTTCCTATTCAATATATTAATATGTATTTGTAATACATTAATTTCTAATTTGCAAATACATCCTGATGGTATCCTAATGTATACTAATATAAAAATGTGGCAGCATATTTTTATAAAATTCCCAGGAATGAAGAGTGCATTGTTTAATGAAAAAGATTCATTTTCCTATCATTAATAAGTATTTAAAATGAGGAGCTAAGGAAATAAATAATTTTATGCAGAAAGAAAGAATGATAGCTGTCAAATGCTCAGTCGAGTAGCTCAGACTAGGTCCTTCATTTTACCTTTTCCCTGTAAATCCCTTACTAGGGGTTTACATCAACTTCTCTATTGATGTCTACAAATTACTTTCATCCCTTCATACTTTCCCATTAATAACTCCTGTGCTATATCCTACATTTGGTAATGACGCTC
Organism: Hipposideros armiger; assembly: GCF_001890085.2. Lineage (NCBI taxonomy): Eukaryota > Metazoa > Chordata > Mammalia > Chiroptera > Hipposideridae > Hipposideros > Hipposideros armiger. Next base: position 828,253 of record NW_017731866.1, on the reverse strand, counting down.
TAATCCCTTCTCCCTCAAACCTGTTCTGCTTCTTCTCCACTATTTATTTCTAACCTGATCTTTGTTGATTCCTTTGCCTCAAACATCTCTCAGAGCTACCCCTATCTGTGTTCTCCAATCCCCAGCCATCTTTTGAATCCTTGAGCCCCCTTACCACATACCTCCTCCAAAGTCATTCTCAAAACTCTGAAAGATTATCCTGAACTCTGGAATACATTCACAACAATCTCAGTAACAGAGGATGCTTGTAATGCTCTGTTGTCATCAAGTGGACAATCTCAATCCTAAATCTACTCTTGCCAATATGCTCGACACCTGAAACTAATATTAAATAATAATATTAAATGTCAACTATAATTATAAAAACAAGTCATGGGAATGTAAAGTGCAGCACAGGGAGTATAGTCAACAATATTATAATAACTATCTATGTAGAGTGTCGATGGGTAATAGGCTTACTGGGGTTATCTCTGGGAGGTATATAAATATCTAATCATTGTGTTGTTTTATATACTTGAAACTAATAAAAAAAATCACCTTCTCCTACCATGAATCCAGTTTTATTTTTGTCAAAATTCTAACCTTATTATGTATAGAGCAGTATACATTTCAGCTTTTTCAAAATGGGGCAAAAACCTAATCATGTAGGAACTAGTTCTGTTTCTAATAGTTGATTGCTATTTAATATAGAAAATGAAAAGTATCTGTAATTACCAATAAAAGAAAAGCTAAAACCTTAAGAAAATCCATTAAAAAAAGTAAATAAATCTGCCCTTGGATCCTGTAATAGAAATCATCAGTTATTTCAACAACCAATCTCTATTGTGGAGCTGCCTTGCAATTTTAGTCCATCTAAATTGAGTGCTCTCATATATATATTCATTTTTTCCTAATGTGTCTATAAGGTATCAAAGCGTCTGAAAAAAAGCTAAAGCTACCTGATCTGCCCTTACCTGATGTTCTAAATTTTGACAGCACCAGATGTGGGTCCCACATAGTTGTGCCTTTCTTCCTGAATCTGTACAGTCATGAAAGGGAGAAACTCTAGATTCCCCTCTGTCCTCACATACAATCATGATATGATGGAAGCTTGGCCTCCTAAACTTACCTGTGGATTGGTTTTCTTCTACTTGTAATAAATACCAGTAGGCAGATTCTCAGCCTTTCTTACCTGGACAATTTATTGGGTTGTTGGAAAAATCATTATGTATTTTTTCTATGTTTTTCATTGCAAAAATGCATCATGACTTTTCCAACAACCCAAAAAATAATATTTCTGGTATTCATACCCCTAGTTGCACCCCATTCAACCTATCATCAGGTTGATCTACTAAAAATCTGATCAAAGTACACCTAAACTCAAGATGTCATCAATAATTTCTGTTCTACCATGAACTAAAGATCTTTCCTTCATGATTGAGCCCTCTGTTGCTACCCAATCTCATCTCACTCATCTGCTATTTTGCACTTTAGGTTTCAGTCATACTTTGTTCAATCTCAACCTTCTTACCAGTATTGTCAACATTCTAGCCATCTTGTTCTTTTACAAACTCACTCGGCAAATCTTCAGTCTTAAATCATTCCCACCAATTGCCATTATGTTCCTAGACCTAGTCTACTTAAAGCTGCTATTAAAACATTTAACACAATCTGTTGATTGGAGGGGCTGTTGAACTTAATTTATAAACTTGTTCTGTACAAGGACACCAGGTGAAAGTGGGGCCAAACTTCCTTGTACATGTGCAGAAGGGTACATTCTCTAATCTACATGGAAGTTGCATGAGACACTGTGGATTGGTATCATTATGAATTTAAGGTCTATAGTCTCATCTGGGGCCTGTACCTCTCAGCATTTTTGTTGGTTGTTTTGGGGTTTTTCTTTTTCTTTTGTTTGGACCTCCTGTTCTGACTGACAGATCTTCCAAAAAGTTAACATTCTCCACCATTCCCTCATTCAATTCCACAGACAACCTAGATTCTTCTTCTCCAAGGAAAATTGAGATTACTGAGAAAATCCAAATTTTCTAGATCTATTCTCATTTCCTTCCCTTTATTCTAAGGAAAATTATGACTTTTCATTTTTTTAAAAGGTAAATTTTCTCTACATACTCTGAATCACAGCAGCTCCTGCATTCTCAGGGGTCACATTTCATCAGTTATCCACCTCTGTCATGTATTCATCCTTCTTCTTTTTTCCTAGTTCTCTCATCCATACATATACCAGGGGTTCCAACAAAATGTATACAAGTGGACATTTTGGTCAACGTTGCTCAAGCAGTAGTTTGCTGTAATCAGAAGTGTCTGGATGCTTATGGTAACCACTTTGAGCACCTCTTGTAATTACAGAAGTCAAATGTGACTTGTATTCATCTTTTGTTATCAGTATATATTGAGTATTACAATTTTAATACATTTTTCCTTTCTTAAAATATGTATACATTTTTTGGCACCCTGTGTGTGTGTATTATATAAAATATATATAATAATATATGTAACATTAACACACATTTATTATTATATTTTAAAGACTCGAAGGATTCTGCTTCATATATATGTGTGTGTATATATATTTTGTTATACATATTATACACACACACACACACACACACACACACACACACGAAGCAGAACCCTTCCAATCTTTAAAAACATAATAATAAATACTATGTAGTGGATTGTAAAAATGACCACCATTCTCTAGCTTTTTCATTAAAAAGGCCAAGTCCTTTTCCTCACCCCTTAATCTCAACTGGCCATATAATTTATTTTGGCTACTGAGACATTAATAAATGTGATACAAGAAGCAGTGGCTAGAAAAGCACTGTGCATTGGAGCTCACTGGCTTGCTAAGTGTGAAACACTGCCATGATGTGAATGAGCCTAGGCTAGTTTCCTGGAAAATTCAAGACCACATCTCAGCTAACCAGCCACCAGACAGCTAACCACCTACCAGCCAACCCAGCAGCCAACTGAAAACACATAAGTGAACCACAGTAAAGATTAGCTGAGCCTGACCCAGATCTGCAGGACCACCCAGCTGAACCTGGCCAAATTGTTGACTGCAGGGTTTTGTTTTATTTTGTCTTTTTGTTTTTTGGGGTTTTTTAGCTAAAAAAAAAGGTTGTTGTTTGAAAACACTAAATTTTAGCATGGTTTGTTAAGCAGCAAAAGCTAACTGAAACCATATGTACACACATAGTCTAAGATCTTTATGGATCCCATCTTCCCCATAGGTACAGGCCCATGTTGTCCTCTTGGCAGTCACCTTTGTACCATGCAATTACTGAACTGATTTCCTTCTTGTGGCCAAAACACCCTAAAGTGACTTCCCAGGATCACACTCCTGTATAATCCCCTCCTCTTGAGTATGGATGGAAACTGTGACTTGCTTCCAATAGAACCTGGCAAAAGTGAAAGGATTTTGCAGATATAATTAAAGTCCCTAACCAGGTGACTATAAGTTAATCAAACAGGAGACTATCCTATGTGGGCATGACCTAATCGAGTGAGTTCTTTAAAAGAGCATCAAAAGGTTAGAGATTAAAGTGGCACAGACTCTCTCTATTGCCACTACAAGCGACAAGCTGCCATGAATTCTACGCCCTCAGAGAGGTGAATTCTGTCAATAACCTAAGGAGCTTAGAAGCGGACCTTCCCTAGTAGAGCCTAAGAGGTAAAAATGCAGCCTGACACATTGATTTCAATATTGGTAGGTGCCCAGGCAATGAACCCAGCTCAGCTATGCCCAGACCCCTGCTCTACAGAAACCAGGAGAAAATAAACAGAACAACAATTTTTTTAAGCCAGTAAATTTGTGGTAACCTGTTATACATAGCAGTGGAAAACTGATACACTTCTCACTGGCTTCTAAACAGTTATTCCTCCTTACTCTCCCACAGAAACTGTTATCACCAATGTCAACAATGATTTATCTTTTCCTAAACCAACAGGCACTTGAATCCCTTATCTTTACTGATTTCTCTCTCAAATCTGACACTTCTAATCTCTCCCCCTTTTTCAAAACTGTTTTTTTCTGTGGCCTCTATTTCATCACTCTGTCTTAATTTATTTCTTAACTTTTGATGAGTCATTTTCATATTCCTTCTCTTCTTATATGTTGGTATTTCTCTGCTATTCCCAGAAATGCCCAGACACTGCTTGCCTGCCCAGAAAACTTGTACTTATCCTTTACATTTCAGCTCACACAATCAGAACCTTTCCTGGTGTTCGAGGCTGATGTAAGTGTCGTCTTCCTATATTTTGAATTGTTTCTTGAATGTGTTACCTTTCATTGTCATTGTTTATGGGTGCATCTGTTTTTGAAGTTCCTTAAAGGTAGGTACTGCACCTTTTAAAATTTATTTCCCTTGTGTCTAGTGCATGGCCTATTATCTTCATGTAGGAATAAAAAAGCAAAGCATCCAATAGAATATGAGGTCTGACAACTATGCTCGCAAACTCATCCTAGAAAAAGTGCTACATACCTCATTGCTGAATATCACTACAGTAACCTTTGAAAGCTATGCACTGATGCCAGCACCCAGTCCACCCTTCAAAGCAATTTTGGAACTCTTTTTCTGGAATGGTTATCAGAGCTATCGTCATATTACCCTTGATGTCCTGAATGTCATCAAAATGTCTTCCTTTCAATATTTCCTTTATCTCTGGGTACACAAAAAAGTCATTGGGGGCCAGATCAGGTGAGTAGGGAGAGTGTTCCAATACAGTTATTTGTTTACTGGCTAAAAACTCCCTCACAGATAGTGCTGTGTGAGCTGGTGCATTGTTGTGATGCAAGAGCCATGAATTGTTGGTGAAAAGTTCAGGTCGCCTAACTTTTTCATGCAGCTGTTTCAGCACTTCCAAATAGTAAACTTGGTTAACTATTTGTCCAGTTGGTACAAATTCATAATGAATAATCCCTCTGATATCAAAAAAG
>NW_017731866.1:795846-823279 GCF_001890085.2 Hipposideros armiger | reverse complement strand
TGCAACAAGTTTGTGAACTTGTTAGACCTCATGTGTTTGTGTGTGTGTGTGTGTGTGTGTGTGTGTGTGTGTGTGTGTGTGTGTGTGTGTGTGTGTGTAAATTCTCATTTAATCTTCACAGAAGGTTGGTATCATCACTCCATTTTATAGGTGAGGAAACTAAGGTTTCTGATTACAAGTAACTATCCAGAGGAGCACGGCCAGTTAAGTTCCCAGTCTCATTTTTGTTTTCCCATACCATCCCCCTAACGCATGACCTCCCTTTCCTCACCACCTCTCCATTTCTCAACTTGATTTCTTCCCCATCACCCTACTCACATTGTTCTCATTAAAGTCACCAAATAGCCGCCTAACTGCTAGATTTAATGAGCTTTGCAGGCCCGATTTTATTTTACTTTGTTTTATATTTTATTTTTCTTTGTATAATATTTATAAAATTTTATACTAAATTTTACATTATTTTAATAAATAATATTATGTAATAGTTTAATAGAAGGCACCAGGCAGCACTTCTGGAGCAGAACTGGTCAGATGCTAGACAACTTCATCCTGCCTCTCCCAGAGTAAGAGGGAGCACAGAGGATGTGTGGCTCCAAGTAGGTAATGGGGGGCAAGGCTCTAAGGGCTGACCTGTAAGAGTGGAAGGGCTCCCATATTCTAAACTGAGACAGCAGCCAGGTCAGACCCCACTCCTGTGGCCTCATCCCTACACATCTTCGGTTCCTGCTAATACGCACTGAGGAGAGAGGTTCCCCTTCCTGCCTTACAGAAGAGCCACGCCCATCAGGGTCTCCTAGCGCTTCATTTCCAGCTCTCTCAGAGAAAAGGCCTTTGATCCCTCCCTCAACTTTGATCTGAGCCTCCTGAATCTCTCAGCTTGCTCTTCTTCCCTAATCAAGTGGCAGCATATACTAACCTGGCTCTCTCGTTTGGCAGGATCACTTGCTAGTTGTACAGTAAGGGAATCTGGCAAGGCAGCTAGAGACATATCAAAGTACAATCTCATAAAGGAAGGCTTCGTTCTCCAGGAATTTTCTTAGCATAAGAATAGGAGAACTAGTGTGTTTCATGTTTGGTAACTCCAGGGTAGTCAATACTCAAAATATGTCATGCTGCCATAAAGTTATTTATTATATTATTATTATTATATTATTATTATATTATAAAAGTCACTGGTTATTATTTTGTATTTCCAGATTGATATGATTGATAGCCAGATTCATTTGAGTTCTACATAAAAATAAAATTACTAAGCAACCTTTACAAAATTAAATATTACATATTTTAGTTACTTGATCTTGTTTATAGACTACTCTTCTTGTTGCAAGCCACTTTAGCTTTCATTACATGAAACCCCTCTCTCCAGCTTCTTTGATCCCTTCTCAGTCTCTCTCCTTGGCTTCTCTTCTTTTACAGGCCATTTCTATTTTACTATTTCCTGGCTTATATTTTATGTCTTTTTGTTCTACATTCTTTCCATGAGTACATGTCTCCATTCTCATTGCTTCAGCTCATGTAGCAATCTCCCACCTCTCATCTGCCATCTCCCACCTCTCTCCTGTGTCCAGGATTCCTGCTCCCACCTTCTTTCTAGACATCATCATGCTGTGCCAACCAAGGCATCTCAAACTCAACATCAGAGATCTTACCTCTTCCTATCCCTTCCCAAGACATGTTATTCTTTCCTCAATTAATCCAACATTCATCTAATTTCCTTGGCTACAAATTTCATGCCTTGTTGATTTTTCCCACATATTGTCAACAAACAAATCCAGTAAACTACTCTACCCCCCCATAAGTCCATCTTTTTACTACCACTATCATTGCCTTAACTCCAGGCTTTATCATAGGTTTTTCAGGCAAATCACTCTATGTTTGTATATGTACATTCATCTCTCTTTTAGTTCCAATGCTATCCCTAGCTAAGACAATTCTTTTACAGCAACATTCAAAACCATTACTCTTTTTTTTCTGAATTTTGAAAAAATTTTGATTCAACTGCTTCTATAGCATTTTTTCTGTTGACTTACACTTTAAAATTTTGAATTCTTTAGTGATTTTTTTAAACATTATGTGCTTTTACTTAAACATGCCACTTCAACAAAAGTATTTGGAACATAAATACACTCAACCCAATATTTATGTTATGTTCAAGATAATATAGTAACCACTATAGTGAACAAAATGTTTAATAAAAATGTATTTAAGAGGGGCTTTACTTTTAAAGACTTTACAGCCTTCTAGAAAAGAGGCATGAATGTAAATAGTTATAAAACATGCTGGAATATGTAACTATTATAAAAGATATTCAGAAATAAAAGGTATCAGAATTATATTGAGGGAGAGCTTGCTTTCATTGAATGAATCAAAGCAGACTTCATGAAGGAGTCAGTATCTGAGAGAGAATTTCAAAGATGTAAACTTTGAACTATTTCCTCTTTTCATACACCTTATTGAACCTCACCTATGTATAGTTCAAGACACTGCACAAAGTGCTATGGATACAGAAATGAACAGAAGACAGACCTTGACTTCAAGTTACTCTCAGTCTAGTGAGGAACAAAGATACAATCAATTATAACCAAGTCAAGAGGAGTTATAGTGAAGATTTTCTAAAAAGGCTACAAACCTATAAGGAAAATGAAAAGATGAAGGAGAAAAACTAACTCCTCTTCAAAGGGAATGTCTCTAGGAAAAGGTGCTACTTGAGCTGAGCTTATAGTATTAAGTAGCCTAGACCAAAATGGGCATGGGTCTGGGGTAGAAAAGAAGCATTACACACGGAGGAATCAAGGGCTCAGGGATGGGAAGGTATGAAGTGTGAACTTTGGTGATAATTCAGGACAGCTGAAGAAAGGAGGTGCAAGGTGTGGATGGAAATTACACCTAGGTTAGGTTATAGAAAGGCTAAAATCCAAATTAAGAACTAAAGACATTTTTTTAGGAATAACAATAAATTATTACGACTAATTAATAATGCTAATTTACAGATAGACCAGAAAAATCACTTAATTAACTGCATTTCTTTTCTTTTTTTTCTTTTTAGGAAATGCTGGTTTAATCAAAAGTCAACAGTATTTTTCTCCTTTTAATCACAGGACTGATAATATACACTGTAAATCTCCAAGAAGAAAGGATATAATATACAGCATTTCCCACTGTCATCTGACTATTTAAATTTAATTAAGCATATTTATTTATTTATTTATTTATTTATTTAAGTTTTGCTTAACGTGCTCTTTGGAATTTAAATATGTTTTGCTAATCCTTTCGGGAGATGTAACCTAGAGAGAAGTCTCCTTTTGTGTATATGGAGAGGTAAGGACATTCACCAAATCCCTGGTGACATATTCCTCTCCTGTCCCTTCCTATAACTACAGTGCCTCTGATCCTCCTGCTCTAGGAACTACTTACTGTGTCCCTGTTCCTATAAGCATGTTAATTATAAGTGAACATTTGTTGATTAGTCACTATATGCCAGGCACAATTCTAAGAGCTTTCAACGTAATAACTCATGAATCACCATGGAACAATCCTTTGAGTAGGCATCCCATTTTATACTGTGAAAACCAGAGTCCAATTAATTAAGTAGGTGGTGGAGTCAGGATTTGAACCTGGGTGGCCTGGCTCTACTCTGAACCACAATACTGTGCTGTCACAGAACTGACTTGACAATGAACTTTCAGAAAACAACTTCTTTTTTTTTTTTTTTTTANTAAGCTGAGCCATCCTGCCACCTGTTGGTTGCTCAGCTTGGGCCAGGAATCGAACCGCTTGTTGCTCAGAGCTCAAACTCTTGAGTGAGCTCTTAACCAACTGAGTCACTCAGCCGGCCCAGAAAACAACTTCTTGATAAATCGGGAACTACTTGTAATTTGTGAACTCTTCAGGTTGCTAAACAAAGAAACAAAAAAAGTACCAATTTGACATTTGCTTAACTTCATGCATGGAATTAATTGCATTTCTAATTGAAAAACTGATGTTGGCATCAAATTATCCAATCATGGGATATTCTTTAGACTTTACATTAAACTTCTACTGACTAATTAAACTTCTCAGAGTACCTTCTCTGGTGCTCTGGACATTTCTCTTTAAATTTGTGGGTAACAATTATCTTATTTTTAATTCATCTTATTTTTATTTTATGATGATCTATTACTCATCACTCAAATGGATTATTATAGCAAATGGGAACAGGAGCTATGGCTATTCCCAAACATTTCAGAATCCAGTATTCCTTCATGCCTGGTAATTATCATTTTCAACCACTACTAATGAATTAGATTGAGTGTTGCCTTTTCACTTGGAGCTTTGATAACATGACGTATAACCTACTCCTAACTAATCTACATTGGCAAAAAGATCCCAAAGTGTGTGTTTAAGTCTCTAGTTTGACCTCTATATATTTGGTCCCATGAAAACAAAATAAATGGCAAACTCAGGGGAAGAAATATATCAATTGGGGTAAAGAAGAAATCAAAAATTCAAATACTGCTTCATTAAGAATATTTTTCTTTATATTTGGTATCATCATGCCTACATGTTCTTCTTCAAAGGGGCCACAAAAACTACCCTCCACTGACTTTGGAAACCCCCATATCTCCAACTTGGTTATTCCATCATCTTTCCTGAGATAAGAAAAAAAAATGTTTACGCCTATACCACTTAGAATATGTTTATATGATTAGAATATTTCTAATAACTGAGAATTAACTTCAAGAAGAAATCAAAGTTTTACTACAGTGAACCTGGGTGAGGGTACCACCATAAGAGTCTTCTATCACCAAAAAGGCAGCATGAGGAACTGGATGCTCAAAGGAGATATAAATACAGCATCAGGAAATCAGCATAGGCTGCAGAAATGAAGATGGGGTGGAACCAAAAATAAGATACCTACTTGTACAGTTTTGCATAAGATCTAGTAGCACCATAAGGCCAACTCACCAATAAAAGTATTCTCCCAACTACGCTGGGATGCTTGCAAAGGCCTGGTTTAGTAGATCCTAAACAGGACATCTTATTACTGACCCATGGTCATTGTCAAGGAGAGCTCCTCATCCACTATTTACTGCAAAGGCAGCCTTTGCATTCTTGACACTCTACCTACAACTTGTCAAAGTCATCCTATAATGTCATTACAAAAAATAGCCAGTCAATGACAAAATCTTCCTATTTTACTTCTCCTTCAAACCTTCCTATCTTTCTTACCTTGCCATTTCTTCCCTGCCATCATAGACATGGGTCTTCTCCTACTATATCAAAGGCTCTACATCTTAAATCTTGCTAAGTTTTGGAATAGGATCTTCTCCCCATTTTCACTGAGGCCAACCTGCCCTGATAGCTTTTAGGACCTTAGTACATATTTCCCTTAAGACACACGGAGTAATTATTTTACTTATGCACTCTTATTTTCTACTGTATCATTTTATTATTCTTTTACTAGTTTAAAAGCTATGTGTCTACATCTATTAATAAAATCCAGTTGATGTCTTCTCACTGGATGTTCTATTTATCATGTGCTTCTTGATGAACCCAGCTTATCAAGCACTCTGTCCTAAGAAACTCCCATTAACAACCTAACCAAGGATTGTTCAAAAGGAAGAGGTAATAGTCCCTGAAATACACTCCAGCTAAATGTTTTACATTTTCCCTTCAGCCAATTCACAGTATAATTGTATAATCCTTTGTCTTATGAATTTATTATCTATATTTACACTTTGATGATTTATGAGATTAAGATTTTGGTTTCTTAATATATTTTTCTTTAAGAGATGTTTTATGCCTTAAACAGGAAGGCCTTTACTGATAGCCTTGAACAAGGGGTATGTAAACAATATCTTTTTTTTTTTATAACAAGAAGAAAATCTTACCTGCCCATGCTTTTGCTGAGGAGCCATCCCATGAGGCATTTCAGGATAAAATGGGGCCTGAAGGTTTGCCCCCCGTGTTTTGGGACGCACCACATCAGAGACAAGACTGGAGGAGATTGGGAGAGACTTGGGCCGAGTAGCTGTGGTGCTTATGCCCCCTGGGGGGCTTTGTTCACTTTTTCTGCTTGTAGCTTCATCTTCCCCTTCAGAGTCCACAATAAAGACATATTCAGCTTTGAAGAGGTCACCTTGCTGCATTCCTTGAGGTTTGTTTGCTTTAAATCCCCTTCCTTGTGAAATATTTCCACTGACCTCTGAAGGATAAGCCAATGTTGCTCGACTTCTCTCCTGTTGGCTGCCAGTATTCAAGGTCAAGTACTCTTTGAAATTAGACTGCAATAAATGTAGAGAAATAAAAGCATTAGCATTCATTTAATAAATGCTTCTTTTTTTTCATGTACACTTAAAACCTCAACCTGCTTATAACATCCAAGGGCAAGAGTGCTTAAAAATATACTTAAAAATCAGGTTGGCTTAGGGAGATTGGGTTGAACTTAATGGTTTACTTTTACTAGCCCACCTGTTTATCCTGATCCAAAACCAAACAATGTAAGGCTCAGAGTATCAACAAACAAACCTGCATGCAAATAAATCATGACATAACTTTTTAAGAAGAGAGGGAGAGAGCAATGTTTTCCATGAAAACAGTCATGAAACAAATGAGGACTGGTAAGGATTTAGTCAACGGTCAAGGAAAACGTATATATTCTGTATAAGCCAATGGAGAAAGGAAATCACATTGAAAGGTTCTAAACTAATATAAACACTGTATTTAAAAGTCTGAGAGGAAAACTAAATTGGAACAAAATGCACAGATATTCAGATGAAACAATCTAAGCTAATTGGGAAGAACTCGTGAATAGAATCCCCAAAAATGATAGGTATTTTTAGTACAAAGTATTATTTACTATTATTTTATTTTTAATTTGTAATTCTAAGCCTTTTCCCATCCAACATTCTATGAATACATTAAGTTTACAAGCCCAGGAGTAAGATAGCTTATTACACTACCAAAACACTTTTTTTCTAAAATGACAGCAGCTATGTATGCTGATTGTTTTTAAAAGACCCAATATTAATTGTCTTGGTTTTGCTAACCATATAATGATTAGTATTCTTTTCTTTGCAACTTTTCTTTGAGACTAAAATTATTTCAAAATGAAATCCAGTCAAGGTGGCCAAGTAGGTAAATGCTCTTTCCATGACCACACCGAACTTACAACTAAATTATAGAACAACTGTCATTGAGAACCATCTGAAGAATAGCTGAACTAAAGTACTATAACTAAGAATATAAAGAAGACTGGTAAGAGGGACAGAGATAGGCAGATCCCACACCCAGGGTGTGGTGAATAAGAATCAGAGAGGCATTCTCAACTGCAGAGGTTCCCCCTGAGGAGCAAAATTTCCAGCCCCTCCCCAGGCTCCCCATCTGGGGGCTCCAGTGCCAGGAACAGGAACCCCCATAATATTTGGCTATGAAAGTCAAAAGGGATTATATCCAACTGAAATGGAGGGCTGATGGAGATGTAGGTGTTACAGGTCTTAAAGGAACGAGATATAGATTCACTCACAAACAAACTCACTCGCTCTGGGCTCCAACACAAAGGAAGCAGCTCGAAATGTGCCAGGGACATACGAAGAGAAACTAACTTGACTAGCATCAGGGCAAGAGTTGGAGGGTCAGGAGTCAGGACAGCTCTCTCCAGGGATGAAATTGCTGATAAGTGACATTGTTCCTCTGTTGACCCCTACCCCAACCCAGCCAGCCCAGCATAGGCAGGCACAAAATCTGAGCTCTCCTTTAACCTGGCTAATACAGCTAGTCCCATCCTGGTGATTTCCTGATACTATGTTCCACCCAATTCATGTCCCCAAGCAAAACTCTTCCAGTGGCTCCTCTACAGAAGCAGCCTTTCTTGTCTCACCATGTGGACTTTCCTAACATCTCATAAAGGTTCACAAACCCCAAACAAGCAGCAGCTAGCCTCAGTGTGCCCTATACCTCTTACTAAGCTACCTAAAGCCCACCACAAGGGGTAACCAGTCTCAACTTGAATTGTAACTCCCATCAGGTAGCCCCATGCCTGACATAACCAGCAACCAAGTGGCTTGGAAGATAAGTTCAATTAAATGGCCACAAACCAGGCACAAATGGCAGCTGGATTTAATTCACATCATGCTACCCACCAAAGGGTCTCAAGTCCAACACTAGTGAAAGCCGCCTCAGCTTACAGAATACCCTCTCCCAAGTACCTTCAAGCCCAAAACAAGTGGAAATCAGCTACAGATCACTTTGTAGCTCCTACATGATGGCCCCCAAGCCAGGCACAAGTGGTGGCTAACCCCGACCTGCATGGGAGCCCCTCTCAAGAGGCTCCAGAACCAATATATCTGATGGATGGCTTTAGAGCACACATGCAACACCCAACTAGTTCCACAAATGGCACAACCAAAGGACAGACTTGGCTGGCACTAGAGCCCTGCTAAAGTGACTCCCATTCTATGGGGTCAGCCCTTTCACTACAGATCACCTACTATAATTATGGCCAGCACTCACAGCCAGTAATTCTGAGAGTCAATCCCACCAACTGATGTGCCAATAGCAATCAAGGATCAACTACAACATGAGGGCATACACAAACCATACAAGTGACCCTGTGGAACACACAGCTCAGGTGACTGGGGAGACTGAACCATTGGGCTGCATAGGTCACCTATTACATAAGGCCACTCTGCCAAGACCAGGAGACATAGCAGATCTACCTTATTCATAGAAACAGTCAGCCAAAGTGAAGAGACAAAGAAACATATTCCAAATGAAAGAATAGGACAAAACTGCAGAAAAAGAACTAAAGGGAGTGAAGACAAGCAATGTAGGAGATGCAGAGTTCAAAACACTGGTTATAAGTTTGCTCAGTGAACTTCAAGGAAGAATAGATGAACTCAGTGAAAACTTCAACAAGAGATAGGAATCATAAAAATGGAGAACAAAAACATGAAAAAGAATCTGTCAGAATGAAGAATACAATAACTAAAATGCAGAAAACATTACATGCAATCAACAGCAGATTAGATGAAGCAGAGGATCAAATCAGTGATCTGGAAGACAAGGTAGTGGAAAACACCCAGTTGGAAGAGAAAAATGGAAAAAAAAATTTTTTTAAGTGAGGAAAGTTTAAGGGAACTCTGGAACATCAAACATGTCAACATTCACATCATAGGGGTACAAGAAGACGAAGAGTGAGCAAGGGGTTGAAAACCTATTTGAAGAAATAATAACTAAAAATTTCCCTAACCAAGTAAAGGCTATAGATATACAAATCCAGGAAGTGCAAGAGAATCCCAAATAGGATGAGCAAAAGAGGTCCACATGAAGACATAACATAATTAAAATAAGGGTTAAAGACAAAGAGAGAATCTTAAAAGTAGCAAGAGAAAAGCAGTTAGTTATATACAAAGGTGCTCCCATAAGACTGTCCGCTGATTTCTTAACAGATACATTTAGGCCAGAAGAGAATGGCAAACAATATTCAAAGTGATGGGAGGCAAATATCCACAAGGAGGATTCCTCTACCCAACAGGGTAGAAACAAAGAAGAGACAGTGTTTCCTGGACAATAAAAGCTAAAGATCTCAATCACTGCTAAACCAGTATTACCACAAGAAATGTTAAAGGGACTTCTTTAAGTGGAAAAGAAAAGACCAATAATGTGAATAAGAAAATAGAGGAAAGAAAAAATTCTTACTGACATGGCAAATGCTTTGTAAAAGCAGTGGATCAACCAACTAAAAGCTAGTACAAAGGTTAAAACACAAAAGTAGAAAGATCGTGTGTAATTACAACAATAAGATAAAGGATACACATAAACACACATAAAAAAGACGTAAAAAATAATGACAAAAACATAAATGTGAAGCGGGTGAGTAAAAATAGTAGTGATTTTAGAATGTGTTCAAACTGAAGGGACCATCAATTTAAAATAGGCTGCTATAAACATAGCTTGGTATATAAGAAGTGTATGGTAACCACAAACCAAAAATCTACAAGAGATATACAAGAAATAAAGAAAAATGAATCTAAACATAACACTATAGAAAGCCATCAACATACAGAGAGAACAAGACAATAAGAAAGGAAGAGAAGAACTACAAAAAACATCAGAAAACAATTAAAATGATAACTACATGCATTTCAATAATTACTTTAAGTGTATTTGGACTAAATGCTCTAATCAAAAGATATAGGGTGGCTGAATGGATTCTTTTTAAAAAAAGATCCATATATATGCTGCCTATGAGACCCACTTTAAATAGAAACACATAGAGACTGAAAGTAAAGGGATGAAAATAGATATTTCATGCAAACAGAAACAAAAATAAAGGTAAGGTAGCAATACTTGAACCAGAAAAATATTATACTTTAAAATAAAGGCTATAAGGGCCGGCTGAGTGGCTCAGTTGGTTAAGAGCTCGCTCAAGAGTTTGAGCTCTGAGCAACAGNGAGCTGAGCAGCCGCTGAGCTGCCAACAGGTAGCAGGATGGCTCAGCTAAAACAAATAAAATAAAATAAAATAAAATAAAATAAAGGCTATAAGAAGAGACAGAGAGGGCATTTCATAATGAAAAAGGGACCAATCCAACAGGAGGATATAGCTCATATAAACTTCTATGCACCCAACAAAGGAGCACCTTAATATATAAAACAAATATTGACAGACATCAAGGGAGAGTTCCACAGTAATACAGTAATAATAGGGAATTTTACACCCCATTGACATCAATGAATAGATCATCCTGCAAGAAAATCAGCAAGAAAACATTGGCCTTAAATGATATATTGGACCAAATGAATTTAATTGATATTTTTAGAATATTTCACCCCAAAGCAGCAGAATACACTTTCTTTTCAAGCATGCATGGCATATATTCCAGGATAGACCTCATGAGGCCACAATAAAAGTCTCAATAAAGTTAAGAAAGTTGAAGACATATGAAGCATCTTTTTTTATCACAATGGTATAAAACAAGAAATCAATTTTTTAAAAAACTGAAAAACATACAAATACATGGAGACTAAACAACATGTTACTAAACAATGAATGGGTTAACAATGAGACCAAGGAAGAAATCAAAAGATACCTTGAGACAAATGAAAATGAAAACAAATGACCCACAATATATGGGATATACCCAAAGCAGTTCTAAAAGGGAAATTTATAGCAATACAGGATGACCTCAAAAAACAAGAAAAAATTCTATTAAACCATCTATCTTTATATCTAAAGGAACTAGAAAAAGAACAACAAACAAAGCCCAAAGTGAGCAGAAGAAAAAATAATAATAAAAATCAGAGTGGAAAGAAACAAAATAGTCTGAAAGAATAATAGAAAAGATCAATGAAACCAATTGCTGGCTCTTTGAAAAGAAAAACAAAATTTATAAACCTTTAACCAGACTCATTTAGCAAAAAAGAAAGAGGACCCAAATAAATAAAATCAGAAATGAAAGAGAAGTGACAACTGACACCACAGATATTCAAAGGATTATAAGACTATACCATGAACAATTAACATGTCAACAAATTGAAGAACCTAGAATAAACAGATACATTCTGAAAAACATACAATCTTCCAAGACTGAACAGGAAGAAATAGAAAATCTGAAGAGACCCATACCAGTAACAAAAACCAATCAGTAATAAAAAAATTCTCAACAAACAAAAAGCCTAGACCAGATGGCTACACAAGTGAATTTTACTAAACATTCAAAGAAAAATTAATACCTATCCTTCTGAAATGATTTCAAAATTTAAAGAGGAGGGAAGTCTCCCAGACTCATTTTATGAGGCCAGCATCCCCCTGATACCAAAACCAAACAAAGACACTATAAAAAAAGAAAATTATAGGTCAATATCCCTGATGAACATAGATGCAAAAATCCTCAACAAAATATTAGCAAACCAAATTCAGCAATACACTAAAAACATCATACATCACAATCAAGTGGGATGCAAGTTTGGTTCAATATCCATAAATCAATTAATGAGATACACCACATAAAATAAAAGATAAAAATCATATGATCATAGCAATAAATGCAGAAAAAGCTTTTGACAAAATCCAACATTCATTCATGATAAAAGCTCCCAGCAAAGTGGGGATAGAGGGAATACATCTCAACATAATAAAGGACATATATGACAAAACCACAGCTAAAATCATACTCAACAGTGAAAAGCTGAAAGCTTTTTCTTTAAGATCAGGAACAAGACAAGGATATCCATTTTCACCACTTTTATTTAACATGGTATTGGAATTCCTAGACACAGCAATCAGACAACAAAAAGAAATAAAAGTAATCTGATTTGGAAAGGAAAAAGTAAAACTGCCATTATTTGCAGATGACAATACCATACAGAACCGTAAGATTTCACTAAGAAAACTATTAGAATTGATAGATGAAGTCAGAAAAGTAGATGACACAAAATTGATTCAGAAATTTGTTACATTTTTATACACCAATAACAAACCATCAGAAAGAAAAAAAAAATCCCATTTCCAATTGCATCAAAAAAATTAAAATAAAATTCCCAAGAATAAATTTAACCAAAAAGGTAAAAGACCTGTACTCAGAAAACTATACAATATTGAAGAAAGAAATTAAAGAAGATACAATAAATGGAAGGCTATACTGTGCTCACGGATAGGAAGAATTCACATCATTAAAATATCCACACCCAAAGCAATCTATAGATTCAATACAATTCTTATCAAAATACCAATGACATTTTTCACAGAACTAGAATAATCTAAAATATATATGGAACCACAAAAGACCCTGAATAGCCAAAGAAATAATGAGAAAGAACAAATTTGGAGGTATCATGCTACCTGATATCAAACTACACTACGAGGCTATAGTAATCAAAACACTACGGAATAAAAACAGACACTTAGGTCAATGGAACAGAAGACAGCCCAGATCTAAACCCATGCCTACATGGTCAATTAACCTGTGACAAGGGAAGTAAAATTATACAATGTAGTAAAGACAGCCTATTCAATAAATGATGTTGTAAAAACTGAACAGATACATGCAAAAAATTAAAACTAAATCACTTCCTTATACCATATACAAAAATAAACTGAAAATGGATAAAAAATTTAAATGAAATAATAAAACTGAAACCACAAAACTCCTAGAAGAAAACATAGGTATAATAGTAAACTCTGTGATGTTGCTTTTAGCAGTATTGTTTTTTTTTTGGTGGGGGTAATGTTTTCTCAGGCAAGATAAACAAAAAAAATATATGAACAATTCAGACTACATCAAACTAAGAAATTTTGCACCACAAAAGAAACCATAAACAAAATATAAGGACAACTTACTGAATGGGAGAAGATATTCAGCAATGACATATCTGATAAGGGGTTAACATCCAACATATATAATGTACTCACACAATTTAACTCTCCTCAAAAAACAATCCAATTAAAAAATGGGCAGAGGACATGAATAGACATTTCTCCAAAGAGGATATACAGATGGCCAGTAGACGTATGAAAAGATGTTCAACATCACTAATCATCAGAGAAATGTAAATTAAAATCACAATGAGATATTACCTTATACGAGTCAAAATGGCTATCATCAATACATCAACTAACAAGAATTGGCAAGGCTGTGGAGAAAAGGGAACCCTCATGCACTGTTGGTGGGAATGTAAATTGGTACAGCCACTATGGAAAACAGTATGGAGGGTTCTCAAAAATTAAAAATAGAACTACCATATGACCCAGCAATCCCACTTCTGAATATTTATCCAAAGAAATCTAAAACACTAATTTGAAAAGATATGCACCCCTATATTTATTGCAGCATTACTTACAATATCCAAGATATGGAAGCAATCTAAGTGTCCATCATAGCTGAATGGATAAAGTCGAAGTGGTACAAATATAAAATGTAATATTACTGAGCCATAAAAAGAATGAAACCTTGCCACATGGATGGACCTAGAGGGCATTATGCTAAGTGAATAAGTCAGACAGAGAAAGACAAATGCCATATGATTTCACCTATATGTGGAATCTAACAAACAAAACAGAAACAAACTCATAGATACAGAAAACAAATTGATGGTTGCAAGACAGGAGGGGGTTGGAGGTATGAATGAAATAGGTGAAGTGATTAAGAAGTACAAACTGGCAGTTATAAATATAGTTACAGGGATGTACAGCATAAGGACTATAGTTAATATTGTAATAACTATTAATATGTATGGTGTCATATGAATACTAGGCTTACCAGGGTGATCACTTCATATGTTATATAAATGTTTAATCACTATGTTATACACCTGAAACTAACATAATATTGTATATCAACTGTAATTGAAAATTTTTTAAATATATTAAAAAATAAAAATTAAAAATTAAACCATTTCAAAATGGAAAGTTAAAGATGACACTAATTAAACAAAAACAAACTAAATTTCAACTATGTATGTCAATGTAATGTGTGTGTGGTGTGTGTTTTGTGTGTGAAGACAGAAGTGAAACCACTGATTAGATATAACTAAACCAAGTAGTTGACTTTATAAACCCATTCCACATTTTTCAGTGGATGATGACATAATCAAGATAAAACACCGATTTTCCCTGATTAGGATTTCTCTGACAATGGTTATTTCACATATTCAATTGTAATACTATATAGTAACAAAAGCCCAAATTAGAATGAAGTTTAAATTAAAAATAGAAGGATTCAAAGGCAGATTGCTTATGGTAGAAGGTAATGGAATATATAAAAATCTAACAAAAACTGAACTACTGTTTGAACCATTAATAATCTAAAATAACTCCCTTCCTCCACAGCCCATCATTCTCTGTTCATTTACTCTGATGTATTTTTGTAGCATATATCACCACCTTAGATTTTATTATAGACTTTTCACTTTTTTCATTATCTGCCTTCCCAATAACAAATAAGCTATGAGTTGACTTTATTTACTCAGAATCTACAGCACCAAGCACATAATATGTGTTCAGTAAATAGTTGTTAAATATATAAAGAATGAACAGTTAGTTATCCTGTTCTACTATATTATTAAACTGTTTTTAAAAACAGAAAGAATAATCTTTCTTCTCTTAAAGATGTTGTGTGTGTGTCATTGCAATCAGCAGATGAATATTATCATTGTAGGAGGCTTTGGATTGGTTTACATATCTAGTCTTACATACTTAGAGCCCCTAATAACAAAGGACCCTATAAATATATGTAGTTGAGTACTGGTAAGGAGAAACTTCCCAGAAGTGTCTTATGTAGTATTCAGGATTACTCTGAAATAATTAGGCCCCAGTGGTCCTTGAATATGAGCACTGAAAATCCCGGAACCACAGATATGTTACTAATTACTAGATAAGATGTTTTCATACAGACAAGGTAAATCAGATTATATTATCCTCCTTCCTGTTGGATCAAGAATACCCCAAAGTTCCCCCAGTAACATTCTATTTATAATAAGACAGTATTAACATACATTTTAAAGAGTTTATTTTGTTCTGTTTTTTTGTTGTTGTTTATTTTGTTTTGTTTTTTTTCCACAATGTCATTATCCTAACACAAGTCATTTTCAGGTTTTTGGTCTTTATAATTTCATTTTCAATATTGGTCTCATTTTAGATACATATAATCAGGGTATAAATACAATTTTATAACCTATTGGGTCGTCGGGAAAGTCATGACGTATTTTTCTATGTTTTTCAATGCAAAAATGCATCATGACTTTCCCGATGACCCAATATTTGACCACAATATTATAAGGTTAACATTTTCCATGGAATTATATAATCACTATAATTAAAATTTTGTCAAAGTGATTATTCTTGGTATTAGTCAAGGTATTATCATATTCTTATCTTTTCTCTGATTGTTAGATATAAGGCTGTTTTTATTTTTCCCTGATTATTTTTCTACATAACATTTTTCCCCTTTTGTACTATTTTCTTGGGATACATTTCCAAGAGTTAGATTACTGAAAGGTTATTAACAGTTTTATCACTGTGAATAAGGTTTTTCTACGAAAATTGTACAAATTCACAAAACTAGCAGCAGAGTGTGAGCATGCAAATATCCCCACAATTGTGCCAACATTGGGTATTACATTTTTTAATGTTGCTAATTGATTACATGCGAAAGAGTAACACCTCACTGTTTTATCTTGTATTTTCTTTCAAATTTTGTTTTTATTATTTTTAGATACATTTGAGAGAAGGGGAGGTGCCAGGAGGCAGAAGGTGTCCTGTGAACAGCAAAAAATAGAATGTCAACTCAAAAGGGCTGAGAATAACATATTAGAGAGAGCCTGGGACTTGATAACATTTAAGTTCCTAATACATAATCATATTTTTAGTGAACCTTCGATTTCACAGTCATCTCACTTTAAGCAGGGGAAATAAACATTCATACCAATTTCCAAGTCATTATTATGGATAATTTAATGTTAATCGCTTGATATAAAAAAGAATAAAATAATCCTACCCTATTTATAGTTTCTGGATTCTTATCACTTGGTTCCTCAGGAATTTTAACAAGGAATTTAGAGGTGTCAGCCAACTGAAAGTGGGTCGGTAGTCTTCTGACAGTGGGGACAAATGTGAACATCAGAGGTTTGGCTTCAGAATCACCAGAAGAGACCTATGAAACACGTAATAAATGAGACTTTCAGTCTTGTCAAAGTTTTATCTTGACTTTATTCTCTATACACCATGATATTTATCTCACTTATTTTAATAAATTGCCTATTGTCCTGTGATCATGTGTATGGTTGCCAAAGAAAACAGCTACAAAAACAGCCATAGTGTGTCAGATTCTTTTATTATGATACCATTTATCATAAAAAGCATACAACCCCAGGAAGATCCTGTTGTAGGGGATGACAATAAAAGAGCAGTTTGACCAGCTGATCTGCTCAATCATCCCTCAATTCCTACAGCCTATGCGCACCTATGCGCACCCTGAGTTTTTTCCCATCCCGTACCCTGCTCCAACTCTTGAACCCTTTCCACTATATCCTGTCTGGAGTTCAGTCAGCCATCAAAATACCCTCCATATCCTTAACATCTTTTCTGAATATCCGAACTCTAACTAAACCATGGTTCCCTCTAAATTAGGGTTCTTCTTTCCAAGAAGCTCTCTCAGCAGTAGCTGTTTTTTCTCACACTGAGCCTGGGAGTGGAATAGGTGTCTTCTTTGCTCCTTTTTACTGCTTCCAGACCTTCCTTCTTTTTTCCTCTTACTTAAAAACTTCCAGCTTTGAATCTCAGTCATCAGTCTATACTGCTCACTACCTCTCCTTGTCGCGGTCATCTGTCCACACCCAAATCAAACCCTGCATTCTGAGAGGATTAAGTTCTTGGCTCAACACCACTCCCTCGAACACTATGCTTTTTATAATACCCAACATCATATTCCATGGGTAATTTTCCTAATATTGTGTCGCCTTGGCTCCTATTCTTCCTTGCCTCTCACATCCCTAGCCTACAGTAAAAGCTACAGGCCCTCCATAATTTTGGTTTTGCATTCTGTGACCATCACGTCTTTTCTTTCCATACCACTCCCACTAGCTTTCCAACTCCAACATTTCTTGGACCAAGCCAGAATGAAAATCTACTGATGCTTCCAACATTGTTTTCCCATACTTCTTTTTCTTTTAACATGCATGTGTTTACCACATGAATGCATTTAGCACAATTATCCCTGTGCATACAACTCAGATGTCTCTCCTCTCCCATCCTCACCCCCATGTGGGTAAATCACAGCCCTCACTAAACCTAACCCCCGACTTTACTCCGGCACCACAGAGGTAAATATGGTCGGGAAACATCACATGACCATGCTTGTTGGTTTTACTTCAAATTTATGACTTTGTGCCTCAGGCAGGCCCTTCAATGCTATGCTAAACCGTACTACGGTCCCATAGCCCATTCATTCTTCCCTCTCTCCTAGAAAGCTCACGTCTTTTCCTCTTTCTTGAAACCCCAACATCTTCTTCCCTAGCCTCACTCTGAGCTGATGACTTTCTCATTTCACTGAGAAAATTGAAACTATTAAAAAGGAACTTCCAAGGTCCCTGTCACCATACCTATCTGCCTACCTAGCCTTTTTATGTGGCCTTAAGTCCTGCCACTGTGCTCCTACTGAAACCAGCCCTCACTTGAATACTTTACCTTATACTCACTTTCATTTATTCAACAAGCCCTTATTAAATGCCTATGAATGTTAGGCAGTACTATAGAGGTTGGTGATAGAACAGTGAACAAAAATCTCTACCCTAACGGAATTTACATTGTAATGAAGGGAGCAGCAAAAGAAAAAAAAAGTAAAATACATAGTATTTTCAATAGTTATAAGCTATGCAGACTGGCTAAAAGGCTATTGCAATAACCCATGGGAGAAAAAAATGTTAGGTTGAACTTGGGTTGCTGCAGTGGTGGTGATCAGATGTGTTAAGATTCTGGCTATATTTCAAAGGGAGAAATTTCAAATTTGCTGGAAAATTAGATGTGGGATATAAAAGTTAGACAAGAGTCAAGATGAGTATAAAATTGTTGACCTGAATAATTTCAAAAAATGAGTTATTATTTACTGAAATGGATAAAACAATAAATAGGTGAAGCTGGTTTGAGAATAAAGATTAAATTTGAGGGCCGGCCGAGTGGCGCGATGGTTAAGAACTCGCTTGGGATGCCAGAGGGCCCCGGTTCGGATCCCACATATGAGGGCCAGTGACACTGCCCTCCACAGCTAAGATGCTGAACAACAGCTCAACCTGGAGCTGGGCTGCCGTGAGTCGCCGGCGACGGCGTGGGCTGCAGTCCCTGTGGCAGTGGATTGCCATGGGCTACCGTGTGTGGCCAGCAGCCAGCGTGAGCGGCCAGCAGCCGCAGTGAGCGGCCATCCAGAAGCCGGCGACTGATCTGCCTCGCCAGAGAAGAGCGCAATGATGGTGCCAACTTGGGCCAGTGAAGCAACATCCTCCACAACTAGATTGAAGAACAAAACGACAGCAACTTGTCTGTTCCCCTTTCCCCAATTCCCCAGCACTGTTCCCATCCCCCCAATTCCCCAATTAAAAAAAAAATCTTAAAAAAAAAAAAAGATTAAATTTGATATACCAAATATGCATCCCAGTAGGAATATGGAAAAGGGCATCAAGTTTAAAGATAAGTTTGTGCTGGGGGTAACATTATTAGGGTTGTTAACCTATACACAGTATTTAAAACCACAACACTAGATGAGATCACCAAAGAGTAAGCAGCACAAATAGAGAAAGGACAGGCGCCAGGTTGAGCCCTCCAAATTCTACCATTAAGTGATCCAGCAGCAGAGAAAGAACTAGGAAAGGTGACATGGATTTTAAAGAAAATAGAAAAGCATAGAATATCATCGACAGCAATAGGAAAGAGGGCCGACCATAAACAAACAAAAGGATTAAGAGACTGTACAGAGGGCTCAGCCCAAATGTAAATCTATGAATTTATAGCAAAGCATTTTGCTTAGCTGTTTGATATTCTCTCCAGGGATGCTCAAGTGTCTACCAAAGGAACTGTGAGTTGTACCATTTACGGAATTGATGTTTTGAGGTGGTTTTAGCAGAAGGATGTTGTGAGTACATGGAAATTGAGAGTTCTGATGAGAGCAGAGCAAATGCTCAACCATGGATAGGTCCAGTTTAGATAGGTAAAGAAGGGGAACCTCAAATTCAAGGGACTAGAAGTCTCCACGGCTCAAAATAGATTTGACAGCATGGTGTTTGGGAGAATGGTTTGGGGTCACAATATGGTTGTGACAGTTTAAGATTTAGAAGTACAGTAATTCTAGGTGGATTATAAGGTCTGGGCTTTGACCTTGAAACTGAGTACCTGAGATGAAAAAGCACAAAGGACACTGAGAGTGTGAAGGTCAAGCAATTATGAGACGAGCATGTTAACAGAGCCATCTTTATGAAAATGAAAGCCACGCTGGATGACAGCAAGGCTAGGCTGGAGAGAATGACTGATAGCATGGTAGCTCCGTGTGAGACTGGGTCCGGTGATACCTGGAACAGGCTACCTGGCACGCTAGGTTATTAATTCAATATTTTCTTTGTGATCATGAAATTCAACTAAAAGAACTGGATTTCCTTGTAGGCTATTTTACCCAAGTTATAGGACTAATGAACTAACTCTGGACCACTAATTATAGGGTACATCTTACTGGTAACTAAAAAACTAAAACATCTATGCCTTACAAAAACAATGCATATTCCTGAGATGGTATAAAATATACAGACAAAGCCTTCTGGGCCAATTTTTTTTTTAATATTCTTTTCTGCCTTGAAAGATATTTGTCATTATTCCCTGATTGCAGTCATATCACAATTCCCAGGTTTCAGCTTATCATCAGAAAATACTTTAAGTAATAAGTCAATGCTTTCCTTTATAGGAACATTAGATTCTTTGTGAGGTTTGGGAATCCCACTAGTTTTATCAGCAATACATAATACAACACACATTCTAGATGGATTATTTTCTAGGAGGCTTTCTTTAACCTGACTAATCTCATTCATATCACAATGGATGGAGAGTGGTTTTAGCAAGGAAATCACTAAGAGTAGTTCAGATAATTCATCACAGACTTTCATTTGGGTAAGAAATAAAGATAGTCTTCAAGGATTCAAAGAAGAGGTGACATTGTGACTTGTCCTAGGTTCTGTAGGCCTGCTCCCATCTCCCCATGTGATGACTAAAGATCTGTCTTAGGTTCCAACTAAGTGAAATTTAAATGCTAATGCATCAAAGGCTTCAGTGTACACACCCCATTGTTATGAAACACATATAACCATTATTAACAGTAAGTAGCTTTGTCTTCAAGCATATACGATGATGAAACTTTCCTTCTCCAAGAACCATGCACAATTTGTATAATTTAATGCTAATTAAATCTCTATAAACTACAACTAGATCTCCACTCATGTGAACGAAAACTGATGTTTCAGTAAGGTATGCTTTTATAACAACGCCCTCAAAGGACTGTCTGAACATAACCACATGCTGACTGAAAAGCAACTGAAAAGAAGTAAAATTATTTCCTTTCAATTTATGGTTATATTTTCCTGTAGAAACATCCGTATCCTACATAAAATTTCTTCAGCAGGGTAGAAGAACAATTTTCTTAATTTTAGTTGAACCAATGCATGATGTCATTCAAGAGTAATATAAAAATGGAAAATCTAATAGGACTGAAGACTCATGCATCTTCCTAGGTTACTGTGAGAGAACAAAATCAGCGATGAATTCCTGTTCACACACATATCCTCAGAAGGGCAACCACATAATGGGCAATGGTTTGGTACTCTTTTTAAGCTTTTAAGCTGAGAGTACAATGTTCTCATGGGGCTCTTTTCTCTCCCTGTACCTATCATCTGCTTATCTTACCAAGGATGCACAGAAATTTGTATACAGAATTTCAGTTGGAAAAGGATTTGAAATTATACCAACTACACTACGCAACATTTAGATGAAAAGCCACATGTTAGCGAATAGACTGCTGATGCCCTCCTTCAGGCAAGAAAAAAAAATGCTATTCACCGCATACTGTGGCCAAGTTCCACTGGAGCCCAGAAATAAATCGCTATGGTGATGAAAAATCATTTTCCACACAAAGCAGAAACAGACGCACGTTAATACCATTGCGCTTGTTAAATGACGACACCTTTAGTTGTCGATGCCATTTACAACCACGTCTTAGCTCCCATCCCTGGGAAACTATTTTAATAATACAAATCAGAGCTGAAAGAATTAAAATCTTTTCCTAAATATGGTTTCAAGCACTTGAAATCTCTGAGACTGTCACCTTCTCACCAGACAGCCAAATAATAATTTAAGAAATTGCTTCCCCCATGCCACGCAGGCTGACTTGACTGCTCCCTTGCTTAGTTTCGGGCTGCAATGCCTTTCTTTCTTCTATTTCCCTAAAAGTTCTCTTCTTCTGATGTTGACACCCACACTCACAGATGGCCACTAGCCTCCTGTTCAGAAAGGACGCTACAGGGCGTCTTAGCATTAACACTACATCAAGAACAGTCCTGAACATTGCCCAGGAAGCAGCTCTGCCTTTAGAGTAACTGGAGATAACGTTCCATTTTAACATACAGTCACATTTAGCTACACACAGGCAGCTTTTCCTCACACCCTCTTGCAGCAAACACCACAGTGCACAGCCTCCGAAAGTTCTTGAAAGCATTAAGGAAAGACTTCCCTTTTACCTGAGGTGTGTGGTCTGAATGCTCCCTGTTAAGATGCACGAGCTCATTTGGAAGCAATAGTTCCCGCAGTCACTCAGAAGCCCCTATTCTGGAAGCATTGATTCATCACATAAGGGAGTGAGCAAGCCAATGATGAGGTGGGAAGGGAGCCTCGCACTGAAACAACGCACACAGTCACACAGAAAAAAAATTAATTCTAAAAAGAGGTAAAGTGGAATCCTCCCTGAAGTGGAGAATTTTGTGGGGTCCGGAGAGTAGTTTTATGTTCAGACAATTTTTAGATTTGAAACTTCAGGAGAGGTCATACTGACTGCTGAAATGGAGCTAGCAGAAGTAAAGAAGAAAAAAAAAAATCAAAGCCACCCATATGGGTTTGCCCTCTTGTCATGCGTGTATTCCAATGACACGTTCTGCAAACAGAAGAGAGACGCCAGATTGTGCAGCAGCAAGGAGCTGAGTGAAGGGCCCGAGCATCTGTCAATCTCCGTGATCAGTCACCGGTCATACTCACTGAGAACATTTAGAGGCACAAATATATGCAAACACTGTCTAAATAAAGAACTGGAAAGCACACAGCGATCATTTCAAAAAAATCAATGACTTTAATTGTCGGTCCTTGGCATATAAATAGCACGCAACGATACAGGAGCATCTGCAGTGACTGAAGTTTTGCCATTAACCAAATTAGCTATAAAATAAAGCTTGGAATCAAACATTTGTCAAAACGAAATTCCATCCCAAGGTTTCTAGAAGACACACAGTGTCCTGAGTGCAGACAAACCTCAAAACTTCACACGCGAAATTAATTGAGTCTTCAGCTTTCAGTATTTCTGTTTTCTAAGTATTGATTTTTCTCCAAATCTGTCATATCTATATTTGTACTTTGACAATGAAAGATGTTGTGTCCCAAGAGCAGTTATAGACCAAAGAATACAGGAAGGAATGAAAGTTTCATTTAAGGACCTGGATTCTGCCTCTTAACATTTAAAATGTTATCAAAAGCCTGAGTTTATGGAATCATTACAAGTAAAATAATTGTCAAAAGTGATTCTTCTGTTAGCACACTGGGAAAAAGCATTCCAAATAACAGTACTTTCTGAATTATAAAATGATCTAATTTTTTTAAATGTAAGTGTTGTGTTATGTCACTAAACAAATTATGTGCCTTTTCTATGATATGTATATTTACATATTATATGCCCAAAAGAGAATACAATACCCTCTTGCTCTCAAAGACCTTACAGTCCAATTGAGAATATAGAACAGTTATATAAATAACAGAGATACAAAGCAAAAAAGAGAAAGAAAAGAAAGAAAGAAAAAAGAGAAGGGAGGAAGGAAAGAAGGAAGGGAGGAAGGAAGGGAGGGAGGGAGAGAGTGAGCGAGGGAGGGAAAGTCCCATGCTGAAGTTCTCAAACTTTGCACATAAACCACCTGGAGATCTTGTTAAAATGCAGTTTCTGAGTGAGGACATCTGCAGTGGGGCCTCGGATTCCACATTTCCAACAAGCTCCCATTTGATGCCCTGCTGCTGGTCCGTGACACTTTAAGTAGTAAAGACTTACAGGGAGTTTTAGAGCATGGTGAGATCACAGCCACCTGGAGTAATTCGAGAGTAAGTGGCATTTGGGCTGCACTTAGAAGGATGGGGGAATAGGGAGCTATAAGGTGGGAAAGAACAGCACTTATTTCAAGCAGAGAGAAAGGCTTGAGTAAAGGCACCTATCAGAACTGCAGTGAGCACCAGGTGCAGTGTTAAGGGGCGGGACCGTGCGGTCAGATTGTACACAGGCTGTGGGACCTAGGGAAAGTCACTGGACATCCCGAAGACTCCATCTTCTCACCTGGGAAATGTAGATGAGAACAGTACTTATTTCACAGGGTTCTTGTGAGGATAACAATTAAAGTCAGATGTAAAGCCTTAACTCCATGCCAGTGAATACTTTATATATATAGATATAGCACCCCTGTTAGTACTGTTGTTATTCAGTTTGGTAAATAACATAAATGAGAATAAAGGAAAATAAGACTACAATAGCAGGTTAAGTTTTGATCAACAAAGATCTTGAATTAAGACGTTTCAATTTTATTCAGTGGGGAATAGGAATGAAGAATATATATATATATATATGTGTGTGTGTGTGTGTGTGTGTGCATGTGTGTATGTGTGTGTATATGTATATGTATATGCATACACATACACACACACACACATATATATATATTCTATTATAGATATAATTATCTATTATATAGCTAATTACTATTATATGTATATATAAATCCAAACATCAACGGGTAGCATTAATAAATCCTAGAGACCACTCATCTCCAAGTTCTAGTGTGTGGCTCCCCAAAGGGAAGTAACAGTCCAGTCCATTGCGAATGATTCAATCAGTTTATTCTAAATGAATTCAAACAAGTACGAAGTTCTTGTCCTATAGCTCATTCTGTCCTTTTCCCTCTGATCTTGTCTTTCTCTCATTCCCTCCCAAACACAGCACAATAGTTACACACATTGGCACAATCAAATCTGGGAGAGGAAATACTCATCCCCTGTCATTTGCCTAACTTAAATTCTTCCTTGAATCATTCACAGCATGAAAACTAAATAAATTAACCCATATTGCTATTTTGCTCTGTGTCTTATTGGCAATTTTTCACTAAGCATTTTCTTTCCTTGTTTTACTAATTAATAATTGTTGGTGTTATAGACTATTATATTGATAGCAGTCATAATTTTTACTTAAAAATGTATAATAGGCATGCTTTATAACAGCATGCATCAGCCATCTGGTTAGTAACTACATATAGCCTCAAAGAGCCCATGTCTTTAGGGCAATTTCTATAGAAACAATCCTCATTTGAATAGAAAATGATGGCACCTGGTCAAAAACAAAGAAAAAAAAAGGCTCAGTCTTGGATGATGAGTAGCAAGTAAGTTACTTACACAGGATCGGGGAAGAGGGGAGGAGAAGAGGGGAGAGTCTATTCTCCAATTACAACCACTTTTCCTATGGATCTAAAGGTCACCTAGGGTCTGCCCCAGATGCTGAAGCATTTTATAAACACAAGCTTTTAATATCTCTCTTCCACTAAGGAACACAAACTGGTTTTTTTTTTTTTTAGCTGAGCCATCCCGCCACCTGTTGGCAGCTCACGGCTGCTCAGCTCGGGCTGACTCAAACCGCTGTTGCTCAGAGCTCAAACTCTTGAGCGAGCTCTTAACCAACTGAGCCACTCAGCCGGCCCAAACTGGTTTTTTTTTAATAATATTTTTCCAAAAGAAAATAATTTGTCAAAGTTTGCAAGAGAAAAATACCATCCAAAATTCCCTTTAAACTCTGGCTTTGTTGATGGCTGAAGGCGGGAATTCTCCACCTTTCTTACTAAACAGATATTACTGCAATATCTTCCAGCCAAAAGACTCTTAAGACATTGCTTTTCAAATTAGTAATATAGAACAAATAGTCTCTCGTCTTGGCATGGGAAACAAATTTGGGAACAAAAATCGATTAGTCCTCAAACATTTGCCAAGAAACATGTGAGTGATTAATCAGATCCAGTTGCCAAGGCTAGTCAGGTGTTCATGTGTCTGTTCTTTGTGCCGTGTACTTGATAAAAGAAGATACAAGAAATCGCATTGATTCATATTAATAAACATCTGTTGAGTGCCAGGTGCTATTCTAAGCTCTGGTAAACATCAAGATAAAGAAGACTTGGACCTTATTCTCAACATGGTTGATGACACAACTTCACAAGCTACACTGGTGGTGAGCGACGTAGAGGAGACCGCAAGGTGATATGCTAAATATAGGCTGCATGGGGAAATGGTCCCAGCCCAGTCCCAGGGAGATTTCACTCTTAGCCTCTGCACTCTTAGTTCCTGTTTCCAGTGACCAATATTGGGTCACTTATTCTGTTTTAACCTCGAGTGGTGTTTTGTTTTGGTTTTGTCCTCTAAAGATGGGAATCACCAAGACTTTGGATCCCTGTCTCCAGGGAAATCCACGATTCCAGGCATCACAGTGAGGACTGCCCCAATTCAGACTCAAATTGAGTGTATGATATTTAAAGTGAATTCTGACATCTCATCAAAAATGCATGAGATTCCATCACAGCCTAAGTTTGGCCTCATCTCTGTGGAGCATCTGTATTGGCCTCACATGGATTGCTTCCACTGCTGTTATTACTGCTTGTAGAGTCTCTTCTCTTTGAAATAGATCATCCTAGTTAAAGGGCTGCTAGTAGCCCTCCTTAATTCAAGTAAACCAGAAGCTTCAAAATATTGAAAACAATCTGGCACCTAAGGGTGGCTCTTTGATGTAATCATATATTCAGAAGAAATGAATAGGCCTTATACAAGGTAGCATATGAAAGGGGAAAGAGACAATATAGATATGAAACATCTATGAGGAATAGAGTCTGGTGGTCACGCTCCCCTTGTGAATCACTTCCTCGGCTTGGTTTCTGGCATAGCTTTTATTTCCTTTTGGCCCTCTTCCTACTCCCTGGACATTCCTTCTCTGTCTGCTTTCTGCCATCTGACCCTAAGCTTTGAAATAGCACAGGAGTCACTCTTTGGATAAGTTCATCCAGTTCCAATGCTTTAAATAGCATTTACAAGCCAATGAGTTCCAAATTTATTTTCCCAGCCTGAATGGCTTCATATATGAGTATATGATAATATACTCATATATCCAACTAACATCTTCACTTGGATAGCTCATAAACACTTGAAACTTAATACCTCTGAAACTAAATTATTTGTTTTTCTTCTGAAACTGTTCCCTACCCCCCAAATTTTTTCCTACCTCAGCATCTAGTTGTACCTATTTTTCAATGCTTAGGCCAAAAATGATGGGCTTACATTGGTTTTTCTTGGTTTCCCATAATCCCTTATCAACATATCGTTCAAAATAAATCCCTTCAAAATAAATGCAGACAATGAATATATCTCACTACTTTTACTCCTAATATCCTAGTTGCAGAATCATCTCTTTTCTGAATCACTTCCTGCTGACTAGTCTCCCTGCTTCCACTTTGCCTCCTGTAGTGGATGCTATCATAAATCGTCCATATCTCCCTTCAGGCTAAAGAACTATTCCCCAGTGACTGCAAGTGTTGTGACAGTGCTCAGCTGTCAGTCCTCTCCAAGAGCTGCTCTCATTTGAATAAAGCTCCTTGCCCCA
>NW_017731866.1:714307-795818 GCF_001890085.2 Hipposideros armiger | reverse complement strand
CCCCCCCCCCCCAACATACACATACGCACACACTTCTTAGGGGCGGCCTGTATCCAATGGCTACTGGATGCATCTGTATAAAGGCCTGGAGCTCTCATCCCAAATTGGGACAACTCTAAGGGGCAGTGCCAATTTCAGAGCTCCTCATTAGGTCAGTTAGATTTCTGTTGAGACTGCACTGCAACCCAATTCTCCCTCTGCCTCATCTCACTTCCCTCCCATCTCCCACAGTTGTTCCTGTGAGTACATCCCTGAGGGTAAACTTCCTTCATGCTAATCTCCATCTCACTGTCCGTTTCCTGAAGCCTGATCTCTCACATCTTCCTATGGTTACTTTCCACATAGTAGCAGGATTGAGCTACTTGAAACACGTCAGAACATGTCACTTCTTTACGCAATACCTTCTAAGAGCTTCCCTTGTCGCCCAGAGGATAAGCCAAAATCCTTTTAACAGCCAACAGCCCAACAGTGATCTTGTCCCTCCTCCTTTCCCCTCCGCAGTCCTAGCCACAGCGATTTTCGTGCATTCATCAAGAATGAGAATCCTGCTCCCTGGAATGTCTTTCCCAAGTTTATGATGCCCCTTCACTTCCTCAGGTCTCTGCTCAAATGTCACTTTAACTCTGTGACATCCCTCACCAACCTACATAAAATCGCAACCCCAATTATAGCCCCTTGCCAGCACTCTCTATCCCCCCAACCCCATGTTAGTTTTCTCCAGAGCACTTACCAACCTATAATGCTTGTTTATTACCTGATTTTGTCATTGGATTTTAAACTCCATGAGGGCAAAGATTTTTTTTTTTAGCACTGCTACTTTCCTAACAGCTAGAATAGTATCCGCACACATACATGCGCTCTATAAATATTTGTCCACTGAACTCCTTGACTGACAGTAATCTCTTTATTTGTAGGCATTCCTTACACTTCTTTTCTTTTAATGAAAAGGACAATAATGTCGGTAAATGTTGAGTTGGCTGTCCAGAAGAAAACAGAATCAGCCCGATCACCTCAAGTTTCTCAGTCCCACTGGGAGGTTGTTTCTGGGGTTTACAGATCCTCACTAAGAACAAAAAGTATACAGAATAAAGAAGTAGCAAGATCAGAGTAACTGCAGTCAGCTCCCTCCCAAAGACTCTTCCTTACAAATACCTGTAGCAAGACACTGCAGGCTGCTCAAAGCTATGGAAGATCCAACCATCTAAGCCAAAAACAGACAAAATAGGTTCTGATCTCAGATTTTTCACCAAATAGCTGTGAGGTCTTGGGTAAGTCACTTTACTCCTTAGGGACAGTTTGTTTATAAAAGAAGATTATAGGTCAGTATTGACCAATGTGCCTTCTTTTAAGATATCAGCCTTGCAAGACAAATAGTGATAAAGGGGTTCTGTGGTCAAATAAATTTAGGAACTGGTATATTCATTCCATACCCTCCGTTTGGAGGAGCCTCACAGTCAAGAGTCCTGTCAAGCTTGGTTTAGCCCACAGTTTCTCATATTTATTTGGCCACATACCCCCTTACTTACCTAATGCACACTATAATTGTAAACTGCTCAACTGAACAGTTCATAGAAAGTTCTTTCTGCTATGATAGTTGATGAATGTATGAAAAGAAGGTGTTTTGGTCAAACAAAATGAGTCCCACAAAGTTACTAAATGAAATGCTAATCATGATCTGGGCTGAGGCATGATCATGGTGAGATAGACAGATATCAGCAGATGTTCTCTGAGTTAGAAAGAAAGAAAAAAGATGTGGTATATATACCAGGTCTACCAACTATAAACCCACTTGTACTAACAGTTCACGAACAACATATTCAGCAGCATAGGAATATGAAATGGATAAATGGATGAAGGGTTGACTAAAAGATCTCAAAACACATCCAAAGAGGCACTAATAAATTGTAGGGCAAACAGCTGGGGATAAAGCATATTATTTAATATAAATACTCAGATTCCACAGTGAATCACTTCTTTGTACATCATAAGACAAAACAAACTCTGACCCAGGATACAGTACATAAAACCTTATTTGTAAGTAAGTGGACAGGGTGACACTAACATCTTTAGAGTTTATACCATCATTTCATAAAGGAACATGACAAAGTAATATTTCTTTCCAGTATAACTGTTGATATATGATTTATATGCATTTTTATGTAAAATAAAAGGGGAAGTGATAGCATCCTACTTTATGTTTCAAATATATTTACGTATGAAGAATGCCCTCGCAAAGCCTTCATCATATGCTACAGATAAGTATTTTATCTGTATTACTCAGTTTTACTGATGATAAAAACTGTGTTCAAGAAGTGTTATTAAAATGGCTTAAACATAAAAGGGCTTAACTGATTATTTTTAAAAGCTCTAAGCTCTTTACATTCAGGCTCTGCCCACCAGGCCAAGTCATGAACCTCCCCCTGCACACAGGGTATACTGTCATAGAACAGATCAATAAACAATGTCTTGTCCTTAGAGTCACATCTTGCCTTTCAGAAGCAACTGCATTGTAAATGAATGTCCTCATACTTGGGTAACATAAAGAATAGGATAAATATAAGTGTAAAGACATGTATATCAAAACAATCTACTGCTTACTATACATATTTTATATTTTATTTGAATTCATCATTTCTTTTCATTGATGCTCTATAGAAATACATGACTCTTAGAAGAATAACTGGAGGAACTGAAGGCAGATGTCAAAAAGCCACTTTTTGTTGGCTTTGTCTTAGGCTGCCTAACCGTGGATGAAGAATAAAATAGAGGGCAACGTAAGAGTAAAACTAATTGTGTTTGTTTGCAATATTCAAGAGAACATGAGCTTTCAGTCAGAGAGCACTGGTGTGATATGTCCCGCCCTCTGCCACTTATTAGCTACGGGACCCAAAGCAGATTCTCGATCTCTCTGAGCTCCATTTATTTATGACCAGAGCATTTATCACACAAACTGGAACACTCTTGAGCATGAAAGGGGGGCAGGGTCATTACTAGTAATTTTACTTTAGGACAATAGGTATAAAATGTAACTATTTCGCGCAAACCAAGACATAATCAGCCTATTTATCTGCAATTTTGAAATAATATCTCAGTACTGTTGTGAGGTTAAAATGGCATGATATAATATTCTATTATAGAAAGTTTAACAATACATATGTGCAACAAGAGTTGTGGCTTCCTTCTCAGAAATAGAAAGAGAGTACTGGTTAGGGGTGGGGATGGCATGAGGGGCTTATTGTGTTATCTTCTTTAAAAATCAGCAACATAAATGGCTGACATGCTACTTAACACTCCAGCAGCCCTCTCCCTAGTCAACTCTTCTTTGCCCTGCTGAGTTTTAAGAAACTCAGAGCATAGTGAATCATTTAAATTTGCTCCATGAGAGTAACACAATTTCTGACACGCAATGCACAGTAAAACCTTGGATTGCAACTAACATGGTTTGCGAGTGTTCCGCAAGATGAGCAAATATTTCTAATACATTTTAACGTGGTAAACGAGCGATGTCTTGCAATATGAGTAGTTTGTTTCCAGACGAATTCTGGTCGCAAACCAAGGTGTTACTGTACTTCATAAAATCACTACCTGAAGACTCCTACCCTGACTCCAAGGGTTAGATAGAAGCTTCTTCATAAAGATCCTTTATGAACCCTATGACTTGCCCACAATTGCTAAAAACCAGATTTAGCAGGAGTTACAATGGAGTTGTAAGTTCATAGATCTAATATTTGCTCCAGAATCAATCACTCCTTAGACTAAAGGGTTTTCTTGAATGAAGGTACATTATGCATTTAAAAAAAATTAATTGAATGGGTGAAGAGTTGCAGGTGAATCAAATTACTTGCAATTTGGGATAGTTGCTCCTTTTCATTTCAGATTTGACAATTAGTAATTTTCACCCAGGGAAAAACCAATTGATGGCTACAACATGCCAATGTATTCCCATGGGATGGGAGGTGTCCTGGGACCAGTGCTGCCGAGCCGTCTTCCATGAAGATAGGCATGAATGATGGACCATCACTGCATCCCTAGACTTAACATTTAGTAGATACTAACTATACATTTGTTGAAGGCATATTTCTCTAGGGTAGTGTATGCCTACCCTAGAGAAAATAAGAGGTAAGAAACAAAGGATCTATGGGTTAAGTGTAAAGAAATAGAAGATAAAACACAAAGCTTTTCTCCCTGCAACTCACCTTCGTTAGTGGCAGGTCAGGAGCTGCAGCTATAATTTAACTTGCCACTGACACTTCACTAAGTCACATTAGATGACAAAAAGCTTCCTAAGTCAGAAATGACTACTGTTCCAAAGGTGAGATATTAAGAAGCAAGATAGAAGATAATACAAGGAAAACATTGTATTTATTTTCTTCTCACAGTGTGTGAGAAGGATATAAGAAAAAATTTTCAAGTTAATAAAATAAATCTTATAAAAGTATTTTACATATCATGGAAGGGAAACTTAAATAGCAACCACCTTACCTTAAAAGAGAACTTCACCTGTTTATCAAATTTGCCCACAGATTAAAATAAAGAGACTATTAAACATGTGCAACAAAAAATGGTTCCCTCATTTCCATAAAGAAACAAGATTATCTAACTCATGGGGATTTTGTGATAATTAAATGAAATTACACAGGGGACATTCCCAGCATGATGCCTACCATATGATAAGTTCTCAAACATGATTAGCTGTTGTTGTAGCTATATGACATAATATTGATTTGCCCAAATTAACTAGCAATCTAGCATTAAGTATATATTTAAAACCAATAAATGCCAGTTACATAATCACCATTTTTAAATTCCATAAAAATATTGCTACTAAATATATACTCCAAAGTACTTTACTTTAAAATTAGTATTTTGATGTCTTTTTCTGATCAACTTATTTTTTTGCCTTTGTATCTCTGTATACCACAAAACTCTATTTTCACTTATGATTTTGTTAATTGATAAGTCTACTCAGAAAGGCAAACCTATTCCCATCAAATCTGC
The DNA here is from genome assembly GCF_001890085.2 of Hipposideros armiger. NCBI lineage: Eukaryota > Metazoa > Chordata > Mammalia > Chiroptera > Hipposideridae > Hipposideros > Hipposideros armiger. The sequence continues at coordinate 790,820 of NW_017731866.1, read as the reverse complement.
CTATTTGAATTACCAACAAATTCTAAACAGAAACACTTTCAAGAGTCTTTGGTTTTTAAATATCACAGTACTGCTTTATTCAGAAATCTAATTACAGTGTTCCTGGCAGAAATATTTTAAGACTCATTTCTCAGCCGTTTGGAAGCACATATTGACATTAATAAATCTGGTTACCTGGAAAGGGTTAGGGATTCTGAGCAGGCTGGCAATCCGTAAGTCTTAGATTCCAATATGCTGCCCATACGGTACCACGTTCAGGCATGTATATATACATATTGTTTTCAAATCAACATGTGACTGTGTAGGAGATGGGTGAGCCTTCAAAATATGTGAAAATAAGTTCTAGAGGTTCTAATAACATTCAGTTGAACGGCATGTAGGCATAAAGGAATTTGAGTCACAAAAAAATCATTGTTTCAGCACATAGTTATGAAAATGTCTTGCTGTAAAGACAGAATGCCCTCTTTCTTTCTGGAGGCATTTACTAAGGTCCATAATGTATCATTTGAATTCTCTCAATAAGCTTACCAGTAAAAATGCAATATATTTTCCCTCAAGATTTCTTAATTACATAAAATATTTTTCCTTTAAAAACTGACATAGGAATAAACAAAATAAAACTAATCCCTCTTCAAAATAGTTTTCTTAGGGAAAGAAGAATAATTACTATGTACCCTTAACATTTCCTATGAAAATGTATATGAGATTTTTGTCCCAGAAAAATAAAAAGTCTGTGAACTTATACCAATTCATTACTTTTTAAAGAAACCTTTGGCTTTTCTAGACTACAAACCATGAGCTCAGCAGCCAGAACACTGGACGTGAATCCCAACTCTGCCATTTAAAAGCTGTGTAACTTTAGAAAGATTACTTAACCTCTCACTGACTCAATTTTCTCATCTGTAAACTAGGAATAATAAGAGTAGCTACCTCAAAGGGCTGTGGTTATATGAATTAGTTTACACATAAACCTTGGGAAGAGTACCTGGCATAGAATAAGCTTTCAATAAATATTAACTGTTATTATGTGCTATTACTAACAATAGGATGATTATATGTTTTAGTAGTTCATTCATTATTTCTGACCTTCCTCCACCCATTCCCACAGCCCACTTCCAACACTTATAAAAATAATCAATGAATGACCTCTTAACTGCTCATATCATTCACTTTTTTTTCTGAACCTCTGTGTTAATGACATTGTTGGCTCCTTTCATCGTCAAGAAAGTCTCTCCTTATCTTCTCTGAGCCGTCCCTGCACTGGCCTTTCCCCATCACTCCTCTGTGCCTCCTCTGGAAGAAAGAAAGAGCCCAAAGACTCAGCACTTAGCTCTCCTCTTTTCTTTGCCTGAGCTCTCTCTTCCCTGACAGTTGTCCTTCACTCTCATGGTGTTAATACCCACGAGAGCTGGCCGCCTCCCCAAGTACACCTCCACTTTGCCCTCTCTCCCAAGCCCCAGCTTCTTCTCTTTGATGTTTCACTTTACAGTTTTAATACGAGCACCATAGTACAAGTGGTTGGACTGGGGAGTTGACAAACATGGGTTTGAGGCTTGGCTCTACTGTTTACAAGTTGCATGACCTTGATCAATGTTCTCAATTTCTCAAAATTGCCATTTTCTCATCTGTAATAGATCATTTAGAAAAACCCATCTCACAAGCTCCATTAAATAATACAACAGATGCAAAGTTCTTGACATAATGCCTGGTACATAGAATACACTCAACATATGTTAGATGATTATTAATATTACTGCCCAGTTGAATATGTTGAAATTATTTTGACACTTTACACACATGTAAAATAACTCTTCTCCACAGTTTCTAGAAACGCTTTACTGCCACCGTCATTTTCAAGACACCATATTTTGGCCTTTTTATTATTTTGTCTCATTTGTTTCTATCATCTGAAATAAAATATGGCAATATAGTCAACTGTAATTAAAGAATTTCACAGCTGTGTATTTTGTTGCCTACTTTAAAGGTTATTTCCTGCAGCCTCCCTTACCGGTAGGTGTGGCCATGTGATTATTCTGTGACCAATGAGATTAATTAGAAATAAGTCTCCATAAAATGATGTGCCATTCCCTTCATTATCTCATCCTTCATCCTGCTATCTGGAATTTAGATGTGAGGGCTGGATCTCTAGCAACCATATTAGACCCTGATGATAAAAGTTTCACTCTAGAGATGATAGAAAGGTGAATAAATTGGCAGAAGGGGACCCCAAAGTAAGTACTGAACTTTTTTTTTAACATGAGAGAAGAATAAACATATATTGTGAGGTTTTTCTCTTGTCTACAGCTAGGTCTAATATTAAATGAATTAACATTTTCATTCCTAACTCTTCCCTAACATGCACACTTCATTCTAGCCAGACTAGTTTCCTCACAGTCTTCCAACCTGCTTTTGCTCAGATGGCTCCATTTTTCTGTATTCTATTCTCACCCTAAAGTATCTTGGGTTTGCTCAACTAAAAAGTTTCAGGTCTGCCAGGAGCCTACATGTATCTGATTTTTAAAGTGTTCAACTTTTTCCCTCCCATTTGAATATTGTAGCATTTATATATTTTTCCACATCATCAATTATCCCTATAGGATAATCTGTCTCTTGAATTATTTGTAAGATAATAACTAGGTGTTGTAGGTTGGGTTCTCCAGAAACAAATCCCAAGACAAAGTTCAGGATGCCAGGTATTCACGAGGGATCAACACTGGTGAAAGGAAAGGGGCAGAAACAGGATTGGGCAGAGAGAGACGCTGAACTGTGATACAGACTCAACAGGGCCAGAAAAATTGGGTAGGGAGCTCAGGAGTGAGTATTACTGTGAGAGTATGCCATATCCAGCCAGAGTGGCCAGGCCTTTACCAAATGTGGGCTGCCCTGAGCAGGTGTGACCTCAGCAAATCATCTCTCTGCAGAGGAAGCAAACCCTGAAGGAGGTGACAGTTGGAGACTATCTGCCAACTACACTTCCTGTGGCTCAGCAGCAACACGTTCCTCTAAGAGGGATCTGGGCACCATATCTCTATGTCTAACACCTTGTGTCTAGATTTTATGCTTCTCTTCCCGAAACACCAACTTTAACATTAAACCTACAATAGGTGTTTGATAAATATTTACAGAATACTTCATTAAAACTTAGCCTATGCCTAGCCTAAGAATTAGAATTTGTACAAAGTTCCTGAAAAGAATCACCTCATGCCCTAAACAAGGTATCTAAATGTTCCTTTATCAGAAAACTCCTTTTCAAAACATTTTCCTTATGCTTCCTGGAACCAGCATGGACTTTGCAAAAGATTCAAGTTCCTTGTTTCTGCAGGGCATGCCTTTTCACTTAACTCCACTTAACACCTACCACCATGCTAGATGTTACCGGGGCTTCCAGACATGTTCCATCTGAATTATGAGCAAATGGGGGAGAGCTGCCCATTTTACTTGCCCTTGGGGAAAACCTTCCAAAGAAGAAACCCTGCCATTCATCTTGAGATCATGAATGCAAATTCAATGTGAGAATACTTTGACTAAGCTTCCACTTTCATTGTTTCCATTCTTCTCTCATATATCCCAGTTCTCTTTCATGCCAAGCTCATTTGGGGCATCCCTACAGAGTCTCATAAATTTCTAGAGGAGTTATAAATTTCTCTCTGCCCTTTGTGAAGGGGTGAGTAGGAAGTAACATAAGAAAGCAGGCAACTTTCTTGTTTACTTCTTTCCTACCACCATCACCCTATGTGCATTCCTAATCGCACTCTAGCTAAGTAAAGCAGGAGCTGGAATAGGATTGTGAAGGGGAAGGAAAGCAAGAATTGAATGAGGCTCTGACTCTGGTCCTTGATAAATAGGACGGCGGCAGGGGGAAAAGGTACCAGGGCTAAATAATAATAAAACAGTAATAAATGAAAAGCCAGCCTGAGGCTTAGCTGAGACCCATCATCTCACTTTCTTGGACCTTTATGAGTAGAGGGAGTAAAATCTGTGTTCCCATGATGTATCTGAGTTGTGACCAATACTTTTATTTTAGCCTAGAGGTAAACAAAATTGAACAATCACAAGGTGAGTTCATTTTGTGTGGCTGCCTGCTGTAAATCTTCCTATATCTTCTCCTACCCACTGCTTCCCAGAATATATCTTTAGGATGATTTAGCCACTTTGAGCATCACTCCCATCTGTTCTCTGTTACAAAGATAACTACTTTAAGAGCTTACTATCTTTGCTGCTTGGTTGGGGAGGGTGGTGATAGAGACTGACATACAACCTACAAAAACGTTACCTAAATGTGGTTTCCATTTGTAATCTAATACTTGAGTGTTTTCCTAATGTTTGTGTTTGGAGGTTGTTTCCTTCATCCCTCTGAGCCAGAAGGCCTTGTCAGAAAGTCAAACTTCAAGTGACAAACTGCTCTGATCTTATAAGGGTGGTTTAGTTGCTAAGGAAACTGCTTCAAAGGGAGGAACAGATCCTATCTATGAATCTATAACTGGGAGAAAAAACAGATGCTAATTTTTAGAGTGAGTCTCATTTGGAAATGTATTTGGGGCCCATGGGTGGTAAAAATGGGTTCCATTGTTTTGGCCATAGGTATAGCAAATTTATCCTTTTTATAGAAAACCGTTTTACCATAGCCCACAAATTATGAATAAGAATTCTTCCTTCTTATTCTCTTAACTTTATTTAAAAAAATAATGAAGTCCAGACAAAGTAAACATATTTTTCCTAGGAAACCTATGGGATCTGGAAAAATGACCATGACTCATCATGGAGCACCACACAGGTACACACTGACAGTGTGATTTTAGGAAAAAATGAAAATCCCTCATGTAAAAATAAGTGTGAGAAGGTTAGTGGTCACTTTTTGCAGAAATGGGCAAGAAGCAGGTCTAGATTTCACCTCAAAATACCTCCACACTCCTGATCAAACCTTAAATGTCTAGCGCTTCATTCTTTTACCTTACAGAAAGTTTAAGACCACTTTTTAAAAATTAATTCTGAAGCTAAACCGAAGCCTTACAACTAAGGACATACAGAAGAAGCCACCTTGAGACTGGTAAGAGGTGCAGAGATGTGGAACGGGCTGGTCCCACACCACTGAGTGACCATTAAAAATCAGGAGGTATACCTTTGGCTGCAGAGGTCACCCCCAGAGGAACAAGGGGTCCCAGCCTCATGTCAGTCTCCCCAGCCCAGGGTTCCAGTGCCAGGGACAGAAGTCCCCATAACATCTGGCTGTGAAAACCAGCAGAGATGCGGCTGAGTAATACACAGGGCTGCTGGACTCCCAGGTGTTCCTCTTAAAGGGCCCATGCACAGACTTACTTGCTGATGGGCTCACCCACTCTGAACTCTAGCACTGGAGCAGCAGTTCCAAAGGTGCCAGGGACCTACAGGAAGGAGCTAAGTTGTCTGGCTTCAGAGCAAGGACTGGAGGGGCAATTTTTCCCTGACAAAGGAGCTGGTAGAAGCCACTGTTTCTTTGTTGAGCGCTTCCACCTCCCAGCAAGCAGATGCAGGTGGGCGTATATCTGATTCTTCATCAACCTAGCTGATATCTTCTGCCCACCTCATCCTGGTGATTCCCTGAAACACTGTCCCACCCAACTTTGAGGCACACTCAAGCCACTTCCAGTGGCTTTTTCGTACAAGTGGCCTGCCTTGACTCATGCTGCAGACTTTCCTAAAATCTCTCAAAGGTTCATAAACCCCAAACAAGCAGCATCTGGCCTAGGCATGTCCTGTACCTCTGGCTGAGCAGCCCTAAACCAGGCACTAGCGATCCTCAGTTCATTGCTTGGCCTCTTGAGGCACCTTCAAGCTTAGTATGGGTGGCAGCCATCTGTGGATTGTTTTGTGGCCGATGCCACGTGGCCCTGGGCAGAGCACAGGCTATGGCTGACTTGGCCTGCAGCAGGTATTCTCCCAGGAGGTCCAGAGCTGGCAAGCCAGGTGGCCAGCTTCAGACCTTGCTGGAGCACCATCCAGCAAGCTACAAGAAAGACACACACAAAGGGGAGACAAGGGAGGCACCACAGCCCTGCTAAACTGAGTCCTGCTCTGTAGGGTTAGCCCATGCACAACAGCTCCATTATAGTCCCAGCCAGTCCTCACAACCAATCAGCCTGAGGTTCAGTCCCTCCCACTGACATGAAACAGCAACCAAGGCTCAACTACAACAGGAGGGTACACACAATACACACAAGAAACACACCTGGAGTGCCTTGCTCTGGTGACCAGGGAGACTCTGCCACTGAGTCCATAGGCCACCTACTATATAAGGTCACTCTACTAATACTGGGAGGCATAGCAGTCCTACTTAATACATAGAAACAAATACACAGGGAAGCAGCCAAAATGGGGAAACAGAAACATGTCCTCAATAAAAGAACAGAACAAAGCTCCAGAAAAAGAACTGAACAAAATGGAGACAAGCAATCTACCAGATGCAGAGTTTCAAACACTGGTTATAAGGATGCTCAATGATTTCAGGGGGAACTTCAACAAAGAGATAGAAAACATAAAAATGTAGATAGAAAACATAAAAAAGAATCAGTCAGAAATAAAAAATACAATAACCAAAATGAAGAGTACATTAGAGGAAATCAACAGATCAGATAAAGCAGAAAATCAAATCAGCAATTTAGAAGATAAAGCCTCAGAAAACACTCAATCGGAACAGCAAAAAAAAAAAAAAAGCATTAAAAAAATGAGGATAGTTTAAAGGACCTCTAGGACAACATCAAGCATACCTACATTCACATGAAAGTGGTACCAGAAGGAGGAAAGAAAGAGCCAGAAATTTAAAATCTATTGGAAGAAATAATGACAGAAAACTTCCCTAACCTGGCAAAGGAAAGACACACAAGCCCAGGAAGTGCAGAGTCCCAAAAATGTGAACCCAAAGAGGCCAACACCAAGACACATCATAATTAAAATGCCAAAAATTAAAGACAAAGAGAAAATCTTAAAAGCAGCAAGAGAAAGGCAGTTAGTTACCTACAAGGGAGTTCCCATAAGACTATCAGCTGATTTCTCAACAGAAACTTTGCAGACCAAGAGGGATTGGCATGAAATATTCAAAGTGATGAAAAGCAAGGACCTACAACCAAGATTACCCAGCACAGCTATCATTTAGAATCGAAGGACAGATAAAAAACTTCCCAGACAAGAAAAAGCTAAAGGAGTTCATCACCACCAAACCAGTATTACAAGGAATCTTAGAGGAACTTCTTTAAGACAAATATATCAAATATATATATATATATATATATATATATATATATATATATATATATATAAATACACACACACACACATATATATATATATATATGAATAATAAAGTGGCAATAAATAACTACATACCTATCAACAATTACTTTAAATGTAAATGGATTAAATGCTCCAATCAAAAGATAGAGTGGCTGAATGTATAAGAAAATAAGACCCTTGCATACTCTGCCTACAAGAGACTCACTTGAGATCAAAAGATACACACAAATAGAACTTAAAGGGATGGGGAAAAGATACTCCATGAAAATGGAAGTAACAACAAAAGAAGGTGGAGTAGCAATACTTATACCAGACAAAATAGAGTTTAAAACAAAGGCTATAACAAGAGTCAAAAAATGACACAGTAATCTGGGTATTTATCTGAAGAACCCAAAATGCTGCTTTGAAGGAATGTGTGCATCCATATGTTACTGCAGCATTGTCTATAATGGCCAAGATGTCGAGGTAGCCTGGGTGTCTTTCAATGGATTAATGGATAAAGAGGAGGTGGCACATAAGTATAATAAAATATTGCTCAACCATGGACAGGAATGGGTTCTTGCTGTCTGCTACAGCATGGATGGACCTGGACGGTGTTGTGCTGAGTAGACAGCACAGAGAAAGACAGATGCAATGTGATTTCACTTATATATGGAATCTAATAAACAAAACAGAAGCCAACTCATAGATACAGAGAACATTTTGAGGGGTGCCAGATGGGAGAGGGGTTGAAGGTGAATAAAAAAGGGGAAGGGATTAAGAAGTACAAATTGGTTGTTACACAGTAGTCATGGGGATGTATAAAATAGCATAAGGAATATAGTCAATAATATTGTAATAACTACATATGTTGTCAGATAGGTACTAGATTTATTGGGGTGATAGATGGGAAGGGAATTGGGGGATGGTGAAAAAGATGAAGGGATTAAGAAGTACAATTTGATAGTTACAAAATAGTCATGAGATGTAAAGTACAGCATAGGGAATATAGTCAAAATTTGGTAATAACTATGTATAGTGCCTAGTTTAGTAATAGATGGGTACTAGTCAAGGGGATCACTTCTTAAATTATATAAATGTGTAACCACTATGCTGTATGCCTGAAATTAGTATAAAATAATATTAAATGTCAACTATAATTCAAAAATTAAAAAAGAGGGAGAAAAAGTGAAGGGTAATAAGAGGTTCAAATTTCCAGGTATAAAATAAATAAGTCATGGGGATGTAATACACAGCATGGGGAATATAGTCAGTAATATTGTGATAGCGTGGTACAGTGTCAGATGGTTGCTGGACTTATCATGGTGATCGCTTCTTTAGGCGTATAAATGTGCAATAATTATGGTGTACCCCTGAAACTAGTATAATATTGTATGTTAGCTATACTTTAATAAAAATCTTTAAAAAATTAATTTGGATACCAGGGGAAGGAAAAAGACTTTGTTAACTATCCAGGCAATATGAGGAGTGGTTTCTATAATAAGGTAAAAAAAAAAAAATTAAAGCTGGTAGCCAAAGAAAAGATTTATTATTGTCATCACCATCACCACTATTAACACCGTCATCATCTGTTAGTATGATCATCATCACCAATATTATTATAATCCATGTCATTCTTATGTCCATTACCACTATTTAATAAAAAATAGCTGCTCTTCTCTGAGTATTTACCATGTGCCCGAAATGGTAAGTGCTTCACATTCATTATCAGATAATTCTCAGGAATTAGAAAATTTCTTTAAAAGGGCCAGATAGTAAATATTTTAGGCTTTCTGAATCATACAGTCTCAGTTACAATTACTCATCTCTGCCACTGTATGACTAAAAACAGTCACAGAAGATATGCAAATAAATGGGCTTGCTGCTGTTCTCTTTCAACTTTAATTATAAAATCATATGATGGGCCAGGCATGAGTTTACCAATCCCTGCATTATTTTGTAAATAACTTTACAACACTGTGAGGTTGGCAGAAGCATCCCCATTTCTCCAATGAGGAAACAAAGCCTGTCAGAGGTTAAGTCATTTGTCCACGTTCATACAGGGAGCTGGCGGAGGGTCGGGTTACAGCCTAGGTCTAACCATCGCCCAAACCACCACCTGTTCCTCACCACCACATCCCAGAGTGTGGTACAGGGACCCCTGGCTGCTACTCATGATGATTTTAGGAGACACATGTGTAAACCCCTGACCAGTTCTGTTTGTTTTAATATGTATGAAAAAAAATGAACAGCAAATCCAACTTTTGATTTTACGTATGTTATTTCTTCAGATAAAATACAAAAACAATCACAGATCATCATTTTCATGCCTTTCTATTTTTAAAACAATAAAAAAAAATTATATCTGAATTTTGACAAGCAGGGAAAATTTTTAAAAATACTCTCTATGTATGTATCTTTTTGATCTTTCAGAAGCTTTGCTTGTTTTCACTCATTTGCTCCTCAGAAAAAGCCTGGAGGGAAGGTGGATAATAAAGCCACACATTATTATCCCTGTGTGGCAGATATGAAGAACTAAGGTACATAAAGGTTGAATGACTTGCTCAAAGTCATGCCCTGTGCTGGTGGCCTAGGGCAGAGCGAGCAGTTCTCCTGGCGCCTGCTCCAAGACGCTTCATGCTGTGTCGTCCACATGGGTTCTTCGAGGCTCAGCGTGGGAAACAGCCAAACTCAGGAATTTCTTGTTTCTCCCACAACTGTGCCAAAGGTATAAAGTAACTACCAGCCAGCAACATGAGTCTGGTTTCTGGGTCCTGGTGTGTCCCAGGGCCAGCCGCAGAGATTAGCAAACATGCGTGTGCAGTGGCAGTGGGTAATGCTCGCATCCTGATTTACATCAGAGCAGTCTGAAAGTCTTTCTGAATTAGCCATACATCACTTTGTTAAGGATCAAATGATAAGTGCCGTAAATCTGAAATTCCGATTTTTTTTAAAAAGAAAACTCGCTGTAGGGCCTGCCGAGTGGCACGTTGGTTAATTGTTGCCTTGGGAGCACCAGCTCTGAGCAGCAGGGCCTGGTTTAGATCCCACATGAGGGCCAGTGACGCTGCCCTCTACAGCTAAGATGGTGAACAACAACTCGACCTGGAGCTGGGCTGTCATGATTTGCCAGTGACAGCATAAGCTGCAGTGGGGCTGCAGCGGGCTGCCATAAAACTACCATGAGTGGCTGGCAGCCACCGTGAGTGGCCATGAGCCACCATGAGAGGCCATCCAAAGTCCGGTGACCAATCTGCCTCACCCAGGAAGAGCGCAATGATCACAATACCAACACGGGCCAGTAAAGCAATGTCCTCTACAACTAGACTGAAGAACGAAAAAACAGCAACTTATCCGTTCCCCTCCCCCAACTCCCCAATAAAATCTTGAAAAATAAATAAATAAGAGAACTCACTGTAGCAGCTAATGAGCTATTTGACCTGGACTACACCAGTGTTTTCCAAATCATAGGTTATGACTATGAATGAGTCCTATTCAGCATTTTTTAAATGAATTAGAAAAGAGAAGAATAGAATGGAATAGAATCGAACTCAGTAGAAAATATCCAAATAAGCACTGTTTCAAAGACCCTTTCAGAATTCTATGAATACACACACACACATACACATACTGGATTTATGGTTCATAAATTTGAAAGCCATTGGACCAGATGATATTAGGGCTATGTTCAGCTTTAAGATTCAATAACTCTATAACCCGTTCTTACTGCAATAAAACAAATCAAACCATACACTGAAGTGATGGAAAGTCAATAGAATTGTAATTCTTATAAATCTTCTTAGCATCTCAAAATCTTATAATTGTTCAGAAATTGTTTATAAATAATAATACTATTATTATTGTATTATGAATTCTGTTGTATTATAAGTTCTATTATAATGCTATTTATATCATTAGTATAACACTCAGTATATTAATAGTAATAACACTTTTGCTACATTACAGGTGTAATGTAATTATACCAATGTCAAATATATTTTGATTGGAAAAATATAATCAATAAAGAAATAACTTTCTGAAAAATCTGCACAATTTTCATGGAACTTTTGCCTACAAATAAATGAAACGAGATCAAATAAGATGTTTCATAGCCCATCAAATATAGAAGCATACTGATATGAATCTAACATGTACCAAGATATATAAAAAAGGCAAAACTTTCCAGTTCTTGTTTCCATTTGAAGGGTACAGTATATGTTAGTACTAGGCCAATATGTCACAATTTGCACTGAGATGGCAACCACCAATCTGTAAAAAAATCCAGCCAAAAGAATTTGGCCTTTTTGGTTCCATTTCAATCTGGAAGCCCCAGAGGAAACACTGCCTCATTTGCAGAAATCATATTGCCAGGGTATGTGATAAATTGAATGGAAAAGACAGGAAAGACACTTCAAGAATTCACTTTCTGAAATTGAAACCCATTCTATTTTTAATCCTCTCTCTTGGGTATTTAATTCCAGATCCTAGTCAAGTCATGTTGCAAAAAAGTATCCAGGTTGACAAATTATCAGTGCTTCACTTAGCTGCAAATTCCCTTCTGAAAACTATCTTCAAGGATTAGTATTCAGAAACACAAGCTCCGTTTAGCGCCAATTTTGCTGAATAGGGAAATGACTCTGAAAACTGAAGTATTAAAAAGTATAAATCATGAAATTAGTTAAGTATAAAGAAGTGAGAGAGTAAGGGAGAATATTTGAATGTGCTTGCTGAATTTCTCAAACAACAGGTGTGAGTATAATTAAAAGAGATCTGTAACTGGAGGCCTGCGGTTTAGAAGGATCACAAGAGCTGCTCCTAGGAGCACTGGCTGAGCTCACGGGGCTGTTCCCAGGTTCTAATGGCCGAGTCATTGCTTGCTCTCCAACACAATGGAGGAATGGTTACATTTCATTGACAGTAACACAAACTGCCACTTATTTGAAACTAATGTTTCTTCCATAAGGTCTTGAAAACACACCCTTACTTCTATTTTATAGACAAAGCGTATCCAAATAGTCTCCTGGTCAGATTCCTTAAATAAAATCTTTCTCACTCCCTTTTATCCTATATTCACCTGATAAACAATATCTTTCAAACAATTCAATGAGAATGCCTATGTTGGATACATTGATACTCAACAGAAAGAGAGATAGTATTTAGTTCATACTTTACTGAATAAGATTTTAAGAGACCTCAGTTATCAGACGGCTCCTTAAAAGGAATGTAGATTTCATAGTATGTATTTAGTTTTCCATATTTACTATGTGTCTTTAAAAACAAACAAAAATTTTAAGTCAATTTTGTAATTTTATGAATAGAATATATTATCAGGAATAAAATCCCAATGGCTTAACTTTCACTCATCAACCCAGAAGGGGGCTATTTTGCCCCCCAGGGGACATGTCTGGAGACATTTTTGGTTGTCACAAAAAAGGGAGAGGTGTGCTACTGGCATCTAGTGTGTTGAGGCTAGGGACGTTTAAATATCCTACAATGCACAGGTCGGCCTCCCACAACAATGCTACATCTGGCCCAAAATGTCAATAGTGCTGAGGATGAGAAACCTTGTTTTACAGTATTTTTCACTCACACACACACACACACACACACACACACACACACACACACACTCACACCATTAAAACAATGTTATATTTTGATCTGTACAGTTGGTTTAATCATTATCCAAGTGACTTGCTCCCCTACATTAACCTCAAATAGATGCAATTCAAATTCATGCTTAGCAAAATTACAGATCACTTTACGACTCCATGACTTGCCACTTTAAGACTGCTTGAAAATTTTAAAGTCATGCAGGTCAAATCATCTGCTATACTGTCTCGTGTGTGTGTGTGTGTGTGTGTGTGTGTACGTGTGTGTGTGTGCGCGCACTTGCACACACATGCGAGACCTCTCTCTCTCTCTCTCTCTCTCTCTCTCTCTCTCTCTCTCTCTCACACACACACACACACACACACACACACACACAAACAAACAAACACACACACTACTTAACACAGACAGAATGCCCCACATACAGCCTGTGCTCATTACATTGTGAAGGCTGGTTCCCATACCAACCAGTTGCTCCAATTGAGCAGGTCAAAATGATTATCTTGAAGTCAGAGGCATTAATATTCTAAAGGTCAAAGGAAGTTGCTCCACACAGAAAGTGAAAATAAAAACAAATTAAAGTGAACGACTTAGAATAAGGCTGTCAAACATGTTAACTGATTATGGAGTGGGGAGTATCTTCCTGGAAAAGACTAAGTAATTTGTAAATCTAGCTGACTCTAACAGAGACTAGGCATCTTCAATGTAATTATTATGCATAACTTTTTTTTATCTTAAAACATCCTTATAAGGTAATCAGTGTACTTTATACAGCTGTCTTTGAATTTTCTGCCGAGGAGACATAGTGGGGGATTATCACCGATGAGGACTTGAGGGGAAAACTTAAATAAGGATGATTTCCTCTGATGACAGGAAGGTGAAGTTTGAGAACTGCTGCTCCTTTTTCTGCACACTTTTAATATGCAACAGCACATGAAAAGAATAAAACCAGAAAACAAATAAAAACTGATAAATCTTTCAACTCATTTTCTTCTAAGCATGGTACTTCCAAATTAGAGACAAGGTTATTTAAAACCTTGGTAGGGAGAGGTACTACCAACAAAGATTGATGAGAAATTGGTTTTGGAGGCATGGGCACCTTGAGAATCCTGCTGCTGTCGAGGTTCAATTCAGGGAATTAAGACAAATGGACTGGATCAAATCCAATGTAATTCAGAGAATATACTGATGCCCTAGTTTTGTTATAGTCCCATAGTTTTTTTAAATGTTGAAGTTTGGCAGGAGTTCAAACTAAATACTTAAAAAAAAAGAAAATGTTGGTTCAATACATATTTTAGTTTAAAAATAAGCACAATATTTAGGTTTAACTCAGGGGTTAGCCAATTCTTCAAGTATATTTGGTATTATGGGACAGTGTTTGGTTTCGTATTTTGAGATGCTATTTCAAGGGGATTCTGATTCTGATTCCTGAAGGACTCAAATGTTCAGGTACAAACATTCTGTAGGAAGGATCGTCTCAAAATTAGAGCTACGTGGTATGAGCCATCCCTTAGAAATAAGATTGTCCTAAAGTCCAGGCCCTTCAGCTAAGCCTCATGGCTCAGAACCGAAATGTCTAGTCCATCACATTCTGTACTCCATTGCAAGAAAAAGTACGGCTTTGAATACTGGGAGTAAAATTATCTTATGGCCTTGCGATACAAAACTAATCAGGTGATACAAACTATCAAGCAGCCTGAAATTCAAGCTCACCTAAGGTAATTCCCAATAGTATTTACATTCTGAACATGGGTATTTCAGGCTTGTTGAAATGTTCTTATTATGAAAGGACTTCTCTTTTTAATACAGTTATGTAACTCAGCATGGTTAACCACATAGAGAATCTCTGCAAATTCACATATATGTCTTTTAAATTCTGAGTAAATATGTTATTAATGCAACTAAAACTATTGGAGAAAATCAGGTTTCTTTCAAAGAAAGATGTTTGTGTCGTACTTCTAAATATATTTTTGTTATGGAAACACAATTTTTTTCTAAAAAATCCCCCCTAAGTTTGTCTAAATACTTTCTTTTTTTTCTTTAGATTCCATTGCAAGCAGTTCAAACTCTTGGCTAATCGCCTCTAAACAAATGTTCAATTTGTAGGCAAATGCTCTTAATTTTAAAAAAATATCTTAAGAAAATTGATTGAGTTGTCATCCATAACATAAGAATGAGCACGCCCATTAAAAAGGTGAAGAAAATCTCTTCCAGTGGGTCAACATCCTGTATCATGTTGAGTACACAGTTCTCAAGTGTTTATTAAACACTTACTGAAGAGGGAAGTCCCAGTGTCAGGGTGTTAGCACATAAAGATTGTTTAAGCTGAGGTACGGGTATCAAGGGGCATCCTGGAACATTGGTCTCCAAGGTTTCTGTTGGATGTGCCCATCCATAAAATACTTTAAGCACATACTTACACTATATAAATACTTAATTATCTTGTGCATGTGCTCCTGTGACAAGTATACTGTAAAGCATGCACCTAAATGGAAATTAAGATGGTGAAAATAAAAATTAATACAGATTAATAATTTCTCCCAATGCCCTAACAGATGGCACAACCACTGACATGTTCCTACTCATTTTGAGACCATTGCAATTGGTATAATTTAAGCTACTCAAATACGGTAGCTGATTTTCAGGACACAATTTTTTTGTGCTTGATAGAGTTGGGTAAATAATACCCACCAAAGTTGAGAAGCCAATTTACCCTAGCATACAAGAGACCAGTGTGCTTTGGGAGACATTCTTTGATGCTCCTGAAATTTAAAGAACGGACTAAAGAGAGGGTGGGATGTGTAGCATTTATCTTCATGTACAAGGTTAAATGATGACAGTCCTTATGGCTGGTCACACTTTTTTGTCCTTTTTCAACTCTGGCATCAAGATTGCCTTATTTGCTATGGAACTTGAGAGAAAGCAAAGGTAAAATAAATGAATACGGGGCCAGCCGAGTGGCTCGGCTGGTTAAGAGCATGAGCTCTGAGCAACAAGGTCACTGGTTCGATTCCCACATGGGCCAGTAAGCTATGCCCAAACTGAGCTGCCACTGAGCTGATGAGAGCGAGTGCTCTTAGCAGCGAGGTTGCCGGTTCAACACCTGTAGAGGATGGTGGGCTGCACCCTCGCCCCCCCCCAACTAAGATTGAACACGACACCTTGAACTGAGCAGCCACAAGCTGCCGACAGCTGGCCAATGGCTCAGTGTGCAACAAGGTTGCTGGTTCAACCCCCGCATGGGATGGTGGGTCCCACAACTAAGTTGAAAGTGCTAACTGGGCTTAGAGCTGAGCTGTGTCCTCCACAACTAAGATTGAAGGACAATAACTTGACTTGGAACTGATGGGTCCTGGAAAAACACAATGTTCCCCTTCCCCAATTCCTTAACACTGTTCCCCTCCCCAATTCCCCAATAAAAATCTCTAAAAACATTTAAAAAATAAAATAAATAAAAATAAATGAATACATTGCCAGTCCTATATTTGTGTGCCTTGCCCTGTTCCTGAGATCTCCCACTTAGATCCTATTCTCACCTGTGCCTCCCTGAACCTCCAGCCTCTGACCTTTGAAATAGTCACAAAGTTTAATGCTTCAAAGACCTCACAGTAGCTTCTCTTTCTTCCCTGGGTTTTCTTCAGAAAAGACAAACTCTTTTACTTCAATTCAACAACCACCTGGCTTAAACTAAATGTGTGAAGTTTGGAAAACATATTACCACAAGAATATGTATATTTTGCCTTTGAAAGACCTCCAGTGAAACTAACACCATGGCCCTTTCTGAAGCCTCCCAAAGGGAGCTGCTCCGCTCAAGAAGTTGAGTTCAGTAAAGAGTAAGTTCAGCCCACCTGGATGTTCTCCCTTTGGACACAATCCCCAAGTAGGGTTTCAGGCTTTCCAGAAAGGCTTGTTGCTGACTGACAGACAGGCCTTCCAGCCAAGGGCAAGGATCTTGCGCTGTAGAAGAATCTAAAAAAATATTTTCTTCCTAAGCATCTAAAGATACCTTGTGCTTTTTAAACTTTTTTTTATCAGTTCAATAAATGGGAGCATCACCCAGGCCAAGTCTGCTTTATTTTATTTAGGCAAAGTAATGTTCTCCCAATAAATATTGCCATGTGGGTGGAGAGCTTGGATTCTCCTCCTTCTTGCTGCCACACACACTTCAGAGACCAGTTGTCCCATGATGAAGAAGCAGGAGCACTCAGGAGGAGTCGCCAAGACCTTTCAAGTGTCTCTTCTCTTATCTGAAATTCCTTTGCCCCTTTCACTGCATTCATTTCCCTTTGCCCTGATTTTTTCCTTCTGATTTCCTTTTGTTTTCCTTTCTTTTTTTTCTTCAAATAACATTTCCTTTACTTAAACCACCTTCCCTCCATGAAACCACCCACCTTAATGAATTCATTCAGTTTATTTTTATCAATAGAAACACAATCTGAACCCAAAGCTATTTGCTATTAATTTGAAGCTTCCACCTGCTCAACAGTTTAAGTACCTAAGGCAAATTTTGTAACACCCCCCCCCACCCTTCACCCTCACAGTTGCAAAAATGTTGCAGCCACAGTGTATTGGTTTAGCTTTGATGCCATATAAGCATGGACCTTCCGAAGGCTATTCCTTACTGCTTCTCCTCAACGAGGTTCGTTCATTCATGGTTTGTTCAATAAATATTGATCTGAGCACTGGCTACATGCCAGGCATTACTCTAGGTCCTTGAGATACAACAGTGAACTAAACACACAAAAATCTCTCTGCCCTCCTGGAGCCTCTATTCTAGAGGCAGAAAGACAATAGAATAAATGTTATGTATTAGAATGTGATAGGGCTGAGAAAAAAAATAAGCATGGAAGGTGGCTAGGGAGTACCAGAAGATAGAGATGGGAGTGAAATAGATTTAAATAGAATTGGACAGGAAAGGCTTCCTTTAAGGCAACTTTTAAGAAGAGGCTTGAAGGAAATGAGGAAATAAACCATGCAGATATCTAGAAAAAACTAGTCTAAGAAGAGGAAAGAGCAAAAGCCAAGACCCAAAGATAGGAGAATATCTGTCATGTGTTAGGAACAGAGGCTGGTGTGGCTGAGAATGAGTGATGCTGGGGAAGAGACAGAAGAGATGAGGCAGATACTGCTTGAGAATGGGGACCAGGCTGCTAAGCCTTGTCAGCCATGGTAAGGACTTTGGTTTGTATTCAGAGATGGGAAACTACTGAAATATTGGGAGGAAAACAATACCATGATCTCACTGTGCTTTGAAAGGATCATTCTGGCTGCTATATTAGGAAGAGATAACAAGAAATAATAAAGCAGAAATGCATAAA
Source organism: Hipposideros armiger (assembly GCF_001890085.2). Taxonomy (NCBI): domain Eukaryota; kingdom Metazoa; phylum Chordata; class Mammalia; order Chiroptera; family Hipposideridae; genus Hipposideros; species Hipposideros armiger. The sequence continues at coordinate 772,644 of NW_017731866.1, read as the reverse complement.
TGATTACAGTGGGGAAGGAAGGCAAAAGGCAGGAGAGATACTGGAGAGAGTTAGTTCTTAAAGTACTTTTTTTTGCATAGTTTTGACTTTCAAATTCATGCTAATGTCTTACATATTCAAAAAGATGAAATTAAATCAACAATAATAGAGGGTATCCTAAAAGTGAATATGATCAAAAACAAATTAAGCTAATCAGATATAGACTCGACAACATAGCCACACAAGGAAAACAAAAGAAACGAATACAAGTAACTTTTGAGGTTTAAACTACATACCCTAAAAATGTATGAAATGTAAGTGTACAGCTCGAAGAGTTTATAAAAAATGAATATACCTCTACAATCATCTGCCAGATTCAAACACAGCACCTCACCAGCACCCTCATCCTCCCTTCTAGTCATTACTGTCACCTCACCAAGGGTAACCAGTCTCCTGGCTTCTAACAGCATAGGTTACTATCACCTGGCTGCTTTTTAACTCTATATGAATGAGTCACATACTATGAACTCTTTTGAGTCTGGGTTGTTTTTCTCAATATTAAATTTGTAAGATTAATCCATAGTTAGTATGCAGTTATAGATCCTTCACTGTGGGAGGAAGAAGATACAAATATGAAGGAGATGAGGAGGAACCCTGATCTATTGGATATTAGAGTTAATGATAGAAACATTTGTTTTTCCTAGCTTTGTCTGCCAAGGACATAGAAGCAATGACATTTCAGAAGCAATAAGCACATCTGGCACCCAAATCTTGATTCCTATATGCCATACTCCCCTAAAATGGACCAGGTCTGAGGAAATCACTGATTCCAAAGTTGAGTCAAGAAAACTACAAAGTGATACTAAAAATGCACATACACACATGAATAGATGTGGTAAGGAAAGTTCTCAGCATTAGAATGCCAACTAAAAATAGAAGCAATATTAGAGTTAGTAAAATCACAATTTTTGAACCCTCATTATAATAAACAATTCAGGAAAGACTCCTCAGTGGATGAGAAAGTCATTAGATGAAAGTTTGTTTGGAAGCAGATTTGTTATAGTTTCAAAGTGTCTCCTCATAGCTTATGTACTAATTGCAAAGAGAACAAAGATACCTTTACAATAGACAAACATGGTACATACCACCTTAATCTGGTGATCATTAGCATCAGCAATAAATGAACAAACTGAAATCCTATGCCTTCTGATATAAGACAAATGTGCCACTTATATTTCATTCTGGCCAAAAATAATAACCTTAATCTAATCATGAGAAAACAAGCAAAAATCACCCAAATTGAAGTGCTACAAAATATATGTTCTGTACTCTTCATAATGTCAGTATCAGGAAAGACAAAGAAACGTTGAGAAAATGTCCTATAAAAAGAAAACCAAAGAGACAGGATATCTAAATATAACACATGCCCATGGATTGCATTCTGGATTGAAAAGAAACAACGCTATAAAGCACAATATCACAAAGGCCAGTGCACTAGCTCTGCACTATTCCACAAAAGAAAGGATGAGTTGGGAGCAGGGTAGGAGCTGTGGAGAATGTTAATACAGTGTTGTCCCTATGCTGAATTTCCTTAACTTGATAACAGTAATAGGGTCATATAAGAAAATTTTCTTATACTTAGAAAATCCATGCTGAAGTATTAGGGATGAAACGTCACGATGTGCACAATTTACTCTCAATTGGTTTAAGAAAAATGAACAAGAAGATTAGATAGATAGATAGATAGAAGTTAGATAAAGCAAATGTGGCAAAATGTTAAATAATTGGTGAATCTAGATGAAGGGTATTCGCTTTTCATCAAATTATTATTGCTTGAAACTTTTCTGTAGCTTTGATATTTTTAATATCAATTAAAATGAAATATATAAAAACATAAAAAGAATATGAATATTAAAACAATTTTAGCACAAAATATGCTTACCTTAGTTTAAACAAATCACAAATATCAATTATCAAAGTGCTGCAATGAACCTTCTGTTAACTTGAAGCCAAAATACAACTTAACTATCATTTCATTTTAGATGTACAGACAATTATTGGGTGATAGATACTAATCATACTGGGTGGTTTAAACTAATTTGTTTTGACAAGATGTCTTGGAAGAGGACAGGGTGGGGGAATCTAAATCTGTGCAAGGGAATAAAAGTTCATACTTAAAAAATTTTTTTTTAATTTAAAAAATTTAAAAATTAAAACAAAAACCAATAGACTATAGGGTAACAAAGGTATACAGATTCGGAAGAAAGAAATAAAACTGTCTTGTTCACAGATGACATGATATTCCATGTATAAAATCAGACAGAATCTACAAAAAAAAACTGGAACTGATCAATTAATTATAGCAGGGTGGCAGGATATAAACTTAACGTACAAAAGTCAATTGCTTTTCTATAGACCAGTAATGAACAAGTGGGGTTTTAAACTAAAAATACAATACCACTTACACTGGCAACCAAAAAGACTGAAGTCTAAATCGAACAAAATATGTACAAGATCTATATGAAGAAAACTACAAAATTTGGTTGGACAAAATCAAAGAACTAAATAAATGGAGAGACATTTTACATTCTTGGAGAAAAAGACTCAAAATTGTTAAGATATCAGTTCTTCCCAACCTAATCTATAGATTCAATGAAATCCCAATGAAAATCTCAGCAAGTTATTTTATGGATATTGACAAAATGATTATAAAGTTTATGTGGAAAGACAAAAGACCCAGAATGGCCAACACAATATTGAAGAAGAGCAAAGTTAAAGGACTAACACTACCTGACTTCAAGACTTAACTATAAAGCTACACTAATCAAACAGTATGGTAATGGTGAAAGACTAGAGAAATAGATCAACATGACAGAAAAGAGAGCCCAGAAATAGACCCACGTAAATAGTCAACTGATTTCTGACAAAGGAGCAAAAGCAATACAATGGAGTAACAACAGTCTTTCAGTCTTTCAACAAGCTGTGCTGTAACAACTGGACACCCTTATGCAAAAAAAAAAAAAAAAGAATGTAGACCCAGCACTTATACCCTTTCAAAAAATGGATCACAGACCTCAATGTAAAACAAACCTCCTAGAAGATAATGGGAAAATCTATATGACCTCAAATATGGTGATAATCATTTAGATATAATGCCAAAGATACAATCAATAAAAAAAGATAAGGCTGACTTAACCTTGAAAGCTTCGTGCTGCAAAAGACAATGTCAAAAAATAAGACAAGTCACAGGCTGCAAGAAAATATTTGCAAGACACATCTGATAAATGACTGTTATCAAAAATATAAAAAGAACACTTAAAACTCAACAATAACAATAAGTAAACAAACAACCCAATCAAATAATGGCTAAACACCTTAACAGACATCTCACCAAAGATATACAAGTGCCAAATAAGCATGTGAAAAGATATTCCACATCACATGTCATCAGGGAAATGTATATTAAAACAACAGTGAGCTATCACTACATACCTTTTTAAATGGCCAAAATCCAAAACACTGACAATAGCAAATGGTGGTGAGGCTATGAAGCAATAGAAACTCTTGTTCATTGCTGCTAAAGATGCAAAATGGTACAGCCACTTTGGAAGACAATTTGGCAATTTCTTACAAAACTAAGCATACTCTCACCATCTGATCCAATAATCACACTACCTGGTATTTACTCAAAGGAGTTGAAAACTTATATCTACACAAAAACCTACACACAGGTGTTTATAGCAGCTTTATACATTATTGTCAAAACTTGGAAGTAACAAAGATATCCTTCAGTAGGTGAATAAACTGCAACACATCCAAATAATAGAATATTATTGAGCACTAAAAAGAAATGAGCTACCAAGTCAGGAAAAGTCATGGAGAAGCCTTAAATGCATATTGCTAAGTGAAAGAAGTCAACCTGAAAAGACTACATACTGTATGATTCCAACTATATGACATTCTGCAAAAAGCAAAACTATGAAGATAGTAAAACAGTCAGTGGTTGCCAAGGGTTAGGGGAGGGTGGAAAAGAATGAACAGGGTAGAGCAGTGGAAATACTCTACATGATACAATAATGATGAATACATGTCATTATACATTTGTCCAAACTCACAGAAGTACAACACCAAGACTGAAACCTTAGATAAAATATGGACTTTGGGTTATTATGATGTGTCAATATAGGTTCATCAATTGTAACAACATACCACCCAGGTGGGAAAATGATCATGGGAGAGGCTACAAATATGAGGGGAAGGGGACATATAGGAACTCTGTACATTCCTGTTAATTTTGCAGTGACCCGAAACTGCTCTAAAAAATAAAGTCTTAATAATTTTTTAATAAATGCTTAAATAATTTCTCACAAGGTCATACACCAAGCAAATGATAGCTAGAGAACTCAAATCCAGGTCTTTCTGACTCCATGGCACCATGATCTTAACCATCATCCTACAATGCTTCTCAGAGGTTTACCTCTCAGAGATACCACTTGGGGCAGTAGCCAGTTACAAATTGTGAGATTAGATTGGAGTCAGGGGAGAGGAGAGGGTGGAGAAGTTACTGTCAGTTAACCTGGCCATGTCTCTCGGTTATCCACGTAAGGATCTCTTATTGAAGCCTTTGACTTATTAAAGATGAAAATTCTCCCATGGATGCAATTCCTAGTGAAAAACTATCAACAGGATACGTGCAGTGGATTGGAAATCAGAACTACTCATGCTATTGGGTCCTCCAAGAAGTGTGTCTCTGCTATAGAACCCAAACACATTTCTAGAGTAACTTCTGACATCATCTAAAACAAACAAACAAACAAAAAAACCTCAAGTCTTAAGGTATATAACTTTTAGACAGAAATAAATGAGGCAGAGACAAATTTTTATAGAAATTCACAATGGCTGAATTTCTGAAACAAAAATTTGCTATTCAACAGCTCTCTTGACTCTGAGATAAAAAAAGCTTTTACAATAAACAGGGTATGCAGCGAACAGTTACAACTGTGCTACCCTGGGGGCACCAGCTAAAAGGGCAATGAAACTGTACTAATCTTCCCAATTTGAAGAATTCTAGAAGAAAAAAGAAATGCCTGCATTTGCAAAGCAAAGCATGCTTTTCTCTCCTTATTAGCCCCAACAAAATAATTCCCAGCTATTGCACAGGTACACATACCCACCTGCTAGAAGGTAGAGAAAACAGTCAAATCACTCGGGAATGCATTCATAGTGGATTAGATAAATCCTCTTCACCACGCTTTATTTCACTTATATCTAGGTAACATGACCCTGATTGCATGAGCAATGCCTGGCAAATAAAACTGAAAGAACATTCAATACCCATTTTTTATTCCATCATCGTAGGCTTGACACACCCAACGGTAAATATAATTATGTACAGCACCATAAACAATAATCTTATCTCCAGTCACTACTGTGGCTAATTCTTAGTTTCACAGGACACTGTTGGAGGGGCAGCAGGGAAAACAGGCAATGAAACTCTAAAAGTGGAGTGCTAAGTTTCACCTGAAGAGTGTTTGGATGCCAGGTTAGAAAAGAGAAAAGGGCAGGATGGGGAGAGATAAAGATGAGAGACAGAAAGGGAGAGAGAAAGGGAAGTTTAAGGAAGGACAAAGGGGAAAAAGCGAGAACTGTGGCTTCTGTATTTTGCAATCTCAATGCATAAGAATATGTTAAGAAGTTAGATTTGCATTTTGAAACATATTTGAAGAAGAAATCGTTCAAATCATAATACAGTTTTACATTCCCAAGTTCTTCCACTTAAAATTTTATTTTTAATTAAAAAAAATACATAACCTCAAGTTTAGTCTTAAGAAACAGCTATATCTTAAATGAAAAGCATTTCTTCAAATTCATGATGCTCAGTCCAATCCACAATTTACTTAAATTACTTCTCATTATAGAAAGTTTTACTAAAATCAACTTTTCCTGGAGCAATTCCAAGCTTGGGCATACATCAGTCCATAGCTAATTTAACATCTGTTACCTGCTACCATTATCACAAGTCACATCAACTAAAGCACAACTACTGCGCTATGAAACAAGAAACACAAGACCATATGCAGCTATCATAGATGCCAAAGGTATGACATGGTGAGACTAACAAGAAATTGCACTAACAATGCCAGGAGAACTCACAGTACATCCAAGTCCAAGGTGCCAGCTGCACACGGATTCTGGTGCCACGTGTCCATCTAGGGGATGTCAAGGAAGCAGTGGTTGTAAAGACAAAGTCAGTGTCAGCCAATAGAACATTAGCAAACACTTGCCTGTGTCAGCTGCTGCTATTGATGAGCTACAAAGATGACAAAGCATTGTGCAATTATGCCTCCTTCCTCCCTGCTTCTCCAACAGCTCTGGACTAGAAATAGCAATGCATCTGTTATTGCAATCCCATCTGAATATGTTAACCTATCTCGACCTTAGCTGTGTTCTATGAGAAACTGCCTAGAAATTGAAGGAAGCCCTATTTTACAGGTTAATAAAAGAGACAAATCTAACCTGGTTCAAAAGTGTCACTTTTTCAAGTGATATGTATGTATATGTGTGTGTATGTATATGAATATATATGAATATACATGTACGTATGTATGTATGTATGCATGCATGTATATATCACATGACCAAGATTGACAGAAATGCCTTCAAATTGAAAGCCTGAAGCAAAAAACTCAAATTTGCAATAGCATCTACATTAAATTAAGTGGCAATCTCAAGTCAAATCAGGTTTGCTGGGTGTCCTCTATGTGCCAGGGACTAAGAAAATAAAAATAAAAAATGCCTGTTCCTGCTCTCACTTGAATTCATAGCCTTATAAGAGAAAGAGATAGACAAACACAAAATATTATATGATGAATTAACTACTTTGTTAATCCATAGATGGAAAAAATGCTATGTTAATTCATAGACGGGGAGGATACTTGCAGTACATAATATCAAAAACAAAAATGTATAAGTCAAAAATATATATTAAATGCCCCCCAAATCAATTTTTTTAAAATGGAGTAATTAGCAAATTATAAAAAGAGGAAAGTCAAAGAATAAGAAACATGAATGACAGAAACATGAAAAAATGTGCAATCTTACTAGTAATCAGGAAAATGCAAATTAAACCCATAATGAAATATCATTTCCTACACACCAAAATGGCAATACTAAATGCTGGCAAGGATGTGGAGTAACAGGTTATGTCACATATAGCTAAAGGGAGGGTGACTTGGTAAATCTCCTTTGGAGAACACAGGCAATATCCCAGGGAAGGAAAACATGGGTAACACTCTCTGACCCAGCAACCCCATCCCTAGGTGTATGCCCTGGAGAAACTCCTGCACCTGGCCCAAGAAATCAGCTTTACATTACAGGCAAAGTGGAAAACATTAAGAAAATAATCTAAAGGCCTGTCAATTTAAGGATAGATAAATACATGACATATTTTTCCAGTGAAATAGTACAAAGCAATAAAATTACCTAGAATTATGTCTATCAATACACCTATATCTTAGAAATCATAATATTGGGAAAATAAATCAACTATAAAAGAATAACTATGATATGATTTGTGTATTGTTTTTAAAAATGTAAAACCAACTATATATGATTTTACAGATTACATGTAATAGTATAAAATGCTCATGAACATTATAAACAGTAATTCTGGGACAGTAAACTCTCGGCAAGAGTGAGAAAAATAAGATAGAAAGAAGTAAACACAAAGTTTCAATTAATATTGAAAGTTCATTATTTTTCTTTGTCATATAGCTAAACTACTTTAAAAACACTACTCATAATAAGCTCAAAAATGCAACAAAACACAGTTAAAGGAGCAATTGGTTCGGCTTCAAGATAAAGAATACTGAAATTAAAATGAATACAATTATTGTGAGTCATTATGAGTATCAAAAATATCTACCATGGAGAAGTCAGGGTGTCTTAAAATTTTCTGATTAAAACACTTTAAACCAAACATTGATTCTGAGGTTCCACTGCTTTCTACTAATTTGCTTGCTACCGAAACTCTGAACACAATTGCTGATATATGTAATTTACACACGCATTAAAGGCTCCCGTCTTCACTACCACCAATAGAGAACTGGGGGTGTTTTAGGATTAAGAAGGTAGCACCTCCTCCAGGACCTTGCTCCTCCTGCAAATTACACTGTTTAACAGCGGCTCACTTTCAGAGCAAATCTTTTCTCTGATATTAAGTAATGCTCGATCATATCAGTGGGCAGTCAAGGAAAGAGGTCAAAAGAAAGAGAAAGAGAGTTTATCAGTCCATTGACTCCTCCACACAGTGAGTGGTTCCTCATTGCAAATATTTATTAAGCATCAATTATGTTCACAGAGGAGACTGAGGGAGGTACGGATGCTAATCTGAAAATATATATATATTATATGGGCCCTTACCTTGAGTTTTGAAGGGCACTTCAGGCAGCATCATAAAATCATGAATCGTGAAGTTGGAATACAGCTCATTTAAAACAAATTCTGTGAGGTCAGAGTGAGGCAGACTGGTGAAGTGGGGCATAAAAGGAGAAGAAGAAATATTCTTTCACCCACAGGGACGACTGGTGATGAAGGAAGTCTGGCCCAAGAATAACTTGGTCTGGCTCAAGTTACAGAAAAAGTATATTTTAAAAGTTTCTTCTGGTTCTTTGGGTAGCCAAAATATTTATATGTATGTATGTATGTTTATATGTATGTATGTATGTATGTATGTATGTAGGTATGTATGCATTTATATATAAATTGTTCTCAGGCAAAATTTATAGGTAGATGTAGATACAGGTAGATCTAGTTATAGATTTTAAAGGTTAATAAAGGGGCCTGATCTAACTTGTTTGTCAATGTCAGAATATAAATATATAAACTATTTGTCTGAGAAAGTCTAACAGCCCTGGGAAAGGCCAGGGCACAGAGGTGATTAAAACTGCCTACTACATGCTCTGTATAATAAAGTAATGAGAACTTTCAGGTTTAGCGTCTAAAGAAGGTAAAGGTAGCAGAGGCAATTGGGTAAAGGGTAGTCCGGAGCTTAGAATGAGGAGAAGAGGGATCAAGCAGAAGAATTCTTAGGGGACAGGGTATTGGGTTAGGAGTTACAGCCAGGGAGGTGGCCAGTGTCCGCGTGAAAAAGTCCCACAGTTGATGATGGCAGAGAGACGTCTAGGAACAGGATGTCTAGTACTCAATATCAAGTTGCTTCCCGTCCTGTGTTATGCAGTATAATCCACCTCCACTAACTTTCTAACCTTCAGTAAAAGTCAACTCCATACAACAGTTTCGCGTCAGAGGTTTTTGTAGAAATGCAACAAGAGGGACAACACGAGATTAAACAGCATGAAAAGAGAAAGTGCGACAGCTCGAGGGATGGTTAAGGATCCATGAAAGGAGAAATGGAGAGCAAGAAGTTATATGAAACTGAGGTTACATGCTTTTGTGAATTTTTTCAAATATTCTGGGCACCCTGGACTTCTCACAATATGGGAGAAGAAAACCAAGCAAGTTTATTTGGAAATTAACAGTAAAGGTGACATTTCAGAGGTGAAGTGCTTTCAAATATCTACATTTTAGCTGTTCTACTTATCATATATGAATATATGTAAAGACTATACCAATAAACCCCAAAATGTTTACAGTGGTTTTCTCTGGATAATGAGATTATGGGTATTAGTATCTTTCTTCTCTCGCTCTCATTTTTTTTTTTTTTTGCTTAGCTCTAATTTCCAAATAATATACCATACAGCTTAGAATGAAACAACAACTAATATATCATTAAAATACAGAGTGAACGCAAACAATCATTTAAAACTTTTCCTGTCCATCGTGAATTTTAAAAAACACACCCTGGATAGTAAAGAACATTCTTTCCACACTTGGCATTAGAAAGGTGTTTTAGGAGTAGACACTCAACCAAGACAAGTTCACCAATGAGGCATTAAGAATTCTCTACCAGAAGCACTTGCATTTTTAAATTTTATTAGTATTCGTATAGAACATAGTATGTAGCACAAACTGTTCACTAGAACATGCTCTGGTATGTTAGAATGCCTAACTGAATTTAAACTTCAGATAAACACCAAATGAGTTTTTAGTATACTTACATTCCAACAAATATTTAGGATAAATTTTGAGTATAAGCATGTCTCCAACACTTCATGTGACATACTACTCTACTAAAATAATTATTTGTCATTTATCTGAAATTTATTTATTATTATTATTTTTTTTTTAGCTGAGCCATCCTGCTACCTGTTGGCAGCTCAGCGGCTGCTCAGCTCGGGCTGGACTCGAACTGCTATTGCTCAGAGCTCAAACTCTTGAGCGAGCTCTTAACCAACTGAGCCACTTGGCCGGCCCTATCTGAAATTTAAATTTAACTGGGCCTCCTGTATTTCCACTTGCCAAGCCCTGTAACAAGGTTATAAAACGTGCTAGACAACCACCTTGACTGCTTACCACTTGTGTGGTATTTCATGAGCGCACATTCTTTTTGAGAGAAAATGAATTGATTACACATCCATTTTCAAACGCTGTTAACCTAATTTGTGAAAGTCAGAAGCAGTAGGTGTCTCAAAGGCAGCAGCTTTGATCAACACAGAACCCCCTGTCAGGAGCGGTAAATGGAGCCAGTGGAAATATTTCTGCCAAAATGATAGTAGGTCATGTTGGCATATAATCTATTCAGGTCACCTGCCATTTTTCTGTTAAATTGCTGGGTGAAAAATGAGAACAAACTGGACCACAGCAAAGTGAATTCCAGATATAGAAAACTGTTCACTTTCACCTGTGCAAAGCTGTTCTTTCATTACTGAACAAATGGTCCATCATTTTCAATGACAGTTAAAATAATCTAACTACACGTCTGGCAATAAAACATATGTTCTGAGCCATGTATTTTGAAGATAAATGCTCTTGATTGAACTTTACCCATCTGCTTCTTAAAGCATTTGCTCGCTTGCAAACTTTATAAATGTTGTGCCAAGTATCAGTGTCCTGAGTTTATGCAGCTCTTGGTCCCACCTCTTTTGTGTGCAATGACGTATGGCATGTGCCTTTTCCTAATGTTAATTAGACATGCAGTCTCCGACTGCTAGAGAAAGTGTGCTTTTAAAAGCCCCTTGCCCTTTTTAATTTTTTAAGGAAAAGTTGAGTTTGGCATTCATTCAAGCAAGAACATGCATAATTATTTTGAATATTGAAGCTTTTAATTTATATGGTCTACCTTTTATAGATTCATCAGAGAGGATCTAAATCAGGGGTCTAAGACTAAGGTTCACAGAGCAATTCTGGCCTGCCACTTATTTTGGAAAATAAAGTTTTATTGGTGCACAGCCACACTCATTCATTTCTATATTTTCTTCTGCTACAACTGCAGGGTGGAGTATTTCCAGCCTATGGCACAAAAATATTGACTCTCTGCCCCTTTACACAAAGGATTTGCCAACTTCTGGTCTAAACTGACATCTACCACCAGTCAAGGGGACTGATCATTCCAGTGGGGCTGCTTTGGATATAATTAGGATAGTATGACAGCTTTGATCATTCAGACTTTGCATAGCAGAGAGAGGCTGAAGTCTAAAGCACAGAAAATAAAAATATAATTACCAATGTAAAAATGCCTGCAAAACAAAAGGAAGAGCAAATCTGATGAAAGGGGCTCTCTGCTCACTCGGTCTAATGCAAAAGTCATTCTTCTCAGTGGATCCTTCACCTCAGTCCTTGGCTCCTGGTAGATGTGAGAACTATAAAAGTTATCCAGTTGCTGTAAGAATCAGGTTAACAATCCAGTTTGATTTCTTTCTCTGTTTATCTTTTCAAAACTAAAAATCCATTAAAGTTCTAACCTTTGGCAAATCCCATGCTCACCCCCAGAGAACACTAGCCTAAATCAAGGCTAGAAACAATACCAGCCAGTCCCTATGATGAGAATATAGGAGATGTTCATTTTTCACGCAGGGCTGTTTAAATGAAATTGTATTTAGTCTCTTTGATTTTGGCAATGCCTCTGGACACTATGCAAAATTTATTCTTTGAAGGCCGGAAAGAGCCACCCAGAGACAATCTATTGAGCTGCTCTCAGTTTCCAGCAGGAAATCTTGCAAACACTGACTATAGACATGCTTCATTTCAGAAAATGAGTGTATTGTCTGGCATTTGTATTAATTAAATCTTACTTGCAATGGCCTAGAGATGCTGTCCTCCAGAAACATGGTCAAATAGTCTTTCCAAATTACAGGTCCAAATGCTCACCACTGTGGTTGTGGAATGGGGAGCAGCAGAGGCGCTAAATGCCAATTAGGCAAAGCCCAGGGACACCAACCTGCTTCAGACTGGGTAGAGGGACACCTCGTCCACACACGGCTGATGACTGCACAGTCAGTGAGTGATTTTTAGTTAGATTTTATGCTTACTGGGAGTGGCTTTGAGAAGGCTGATGATTATAGTGAGGGGCCCTAGGTTCCCTCGCTCTAAGCCGCCCCTTGTCATATCCACTAATTCCAAGCTCATGAGGAGAGGAGAGGAAAGGATGGGTGGACGCAGAGGTAAATGCTTCTCCAGAGAGATTAAAAATGTATTATGCTGATGCTCACCAGAGCAGGAAGCTTTAGTAGGCTAAAAAACAATGAAATAAGTCACCCGCTTACTGAAAAATATTCTTAATTTGGACCCAAGTTAACTTCTTCCTGCCCTTTGTACCATTTGTCAATCAAAAAATGAAAAGAAAATGGTTCTGTAATGCTGAGATATACACATTCAAACCCCCACTTTTAACTCTAGTGACACTTGAGTGACAAAGGCAAGTTTTGGGTGGATTTGTGGACTTACCTTTGGGGGCATGACCTGGCAGTCTCTAGAGAAGTACCTGTGAGGCAGCAGCTTTGGTGCTTGATATGCAGCATCATTCAAAAAACTGCCTTGGTGGCCTGGGAGACCAGGACGACATAAGCAACAAAAGAGGAAACAGCCCTTCATGAGATGCCTCTAAGTGATATCTTAGCTTGCATCCTGACTATGGACCCATATATGTAGTGGTCAGAAAAAAAACTAAAAGTACTTTCACTTTTTAAAACATCTACAGTCTGGAAGCATGTATGAATGAATCTCTAAATATTAGTTACTAACAATGATCACTAACACGTATTGAGTAAACGGCATGTGCTCGGCAAGGTTGTAGGGATTTTCGACACTTCTCAGGCTCATAACAGCAATCCTATTTATAACTGTTGCACAATTAAAAGTTGCTTTAAATTTTTTTATCAAATTGATAAAATTTCTGCGGTGGTTGTTAAAATTCAACAAACCAATTACAAACTCGTCTCCACACAGTAGACAAAAGTGAGGACAAATAAGCATAAATCACCTTGGCTAAAAATTCCGTAAGAGGCACATAGGCATTCCTGATAATTATTCAGGGATTTAGGATTTTTTTTGTCCTCAAATAAATTTAGCAGCTGTGCTTTTGCAAATGAAGAAATCAGAAAATTTGAAATGTATGAGCAAATATAAGAAGTTCTGCCTATAATAATAACTTAGCATTTATTGGCTGTTTACTGTGTACCGGTGTTTTACATCTAATGTTTCTAATCCCTCACAGCCTGCAGGCTCCATATTATTTTACAGACAAGGAAACTGAATACTTGCCCAAGGTAGTAAAACTAACAAATGACACAGTGGGGCTTTGAACTTAAGACTGATGTCCGCAACATTGTGCTCATTCTTTGATGCCACTCTGCTCCCCCAGTAGTGTGGATACTTTAAGTATGCAGAAGATTCCAGTAGCAACACTGGAACAAAGAGACTCCCCCACTAATGTGCACAAATTAGGCCAAACCCAGGCTACTTTCACTTCTGTACAAACCTCCTCAACCCCAAATATCAAAATTATGACTATTTCAGGAAGACAACTGAACAAAAAGATGCCTGCACTGTGATCAAAAGGAATTTGTTATTGAAAAAGAACACAAGAGCCAACAGAAAGAAAAAAACAACACAAAACATGTTATGGCTTTGATTTCATTTTTCCTCAAGAAAAGAAAAGCAATGCTGTGCCCGTTCACCTCCTAAACCAAGCCTGGAAGCTTGTGGTGGTTAGCAACAGAATTCACCCATTTGATTCAATTCACACATCTGCAAAGTGTAGGCAGGTCACAGAGCTGAGCACTCCACACTCCCATAACAATCAATTACATTTCTCCACCTATCACAGCAGGCACAGACTGGGAGCCATTTATCAATAGTGCTGGGGGAAAAAAAAAAAAAGCCCAAAACAAAACAAAAAACACCTAACTTCAAACTAACAAGATAACAACCGAGTGGAAATTTAGTTTTTAAAACTGTTGAAAAACATTATTTAAGAAAATGTGGCCCCAAAGCAAAAGAAATGGCAGGGAGGAAAATCAGTGACAAAAAAAGTAAACTTAAGTTTGGTTTAGTACATGTTAAAAATATGAATTCATGAATAGTAGCCAGTTTATTGCTAGCTTATGAAATGAAATGTTTTCATCATAAATTGTGGAGTTAATATCAGATAGTAAGCCTAAAAATTAGTGATTAAATATGTTATAAAGGAGCCTGCATGTATCTCCATTTAGTTGTGTCTTTACTAGAGGAATTAAAAATTCACTCTCTCGTGAAAATCTGAGATTCAAAATATATTAGGAATAACAGAGATTAATAGTAACTTTAGATCTGTGGCCTGTCCTCTAGGCCAGTGGTTCTCAAAATCTGCTGTTGGACCCACAGCAGGACATCACCTGGGAATTCATTAGAAATGCAAATGATCAGGCCCCACCCCAGACTTGCTAAATCAGGAACTCTGGAGATGAGGCCCCGCAATCTATGTTAACAAGCCTTTAGGAAATTCTAAAATTTGAGAACCACTATTCTATCGTCCTTGAACTTAGTGGTTTACAAAAACTGATTAAAACATGTGCATTTAGGACTAACCAAAGGAAAAGCGAGCTACAGTAATTCTCAATTAACCAAAACTGAAAGTTTACTTGCAAACTGCTTTGTGTTGTTTTTCTGTAATATAGTAAAATGTGCACAAATTTGCAATCAAATCCACAAAGCCCATTTGACTTCTAAAATTGGAACTATCGTCCTAAAAATACAGTTTAGTGGGTATGGGAATGGAATGTCCTTGCAGAAGTAACTATGGAAAGCTGAAAGCTGATACATGGGTGTGGTCAAGATGTACGAGGCAGAGTCAACTTGCTACAAAAAGGAGCTCCAAGTCCCACTCCCCCCAGCCCTCCTACCCCGGCTTCTGGCCCAGCACAACTGGAAGAGAAGGACACAGTTTGGAAGCTGGACAAGGCCGCAGGGGAGCAGTTGTGTAACAGGGTGAAATGCTTCTTTCCCTTACAAAGACCTTAATTCCAGCCTGCGTTTCTATAGATATGCTAATTGCTGGAGGAGTCCTGCCAAGACTTAACTTCTGGTCCAACTGACTGGAAACAAAGAGATTTAAAGATTTCCCACTGTTTCTTGGATCCCAACTCATGCCTCACCCCTTCTCCTTTCCCTAAATATACAGGGCTCTGAAAGTTGGGGCGCTCTTATGATATATTTGAAAAAACTAGAAAGCTCCCATCTTCTCCTTGCCATTTTGATAAATAAAACCTGTCCTAGTCCAACCTCTGATCTATGAAACATTAAATATTTGATATGTCCAACACACAGGCCTTGTGACAGCAATAGTTGCAAAGATTGAGTTCCTCCTGGCAGGAGGGAGTGAGTGATGATTGCTGCCACTGGACCTCTAATAATGTGTGGCAAGCTTGATGGAGGGATGGCAAAATTCTCCAGACATTTCCGGGCTACAGTGCCCACCACAAGCTAACAAAGTCAATAGCAGCCCCGGAGGGAGAAGAAAAAGAAGAATGCTTGGAAAGCATCTGTTTGCGTCTATGGGCTGTTTGTTACTCATGCCTTTGGAAGCAAAGCATAAAGTCAATCATTCAATACTTTTACATGAAATATTCAGAGGGAAAGACAGCAAGATTACTTTGGATGGCAGATTCAGACAAGACTTTGCTTCTGCTCTGCTTAAGACTTCTCAAAAAGTGTCACAGTGGCATTTCAAGGTACATCACAGACTACTTCAAGCTACAGAATGCTGAGAACCTCCAGTAAACGATTACTAATGGGCACTACCAAAACCAGCGCTTCATTTCATTTGGAACGTGGCAAAGTTTAGGTGGGCAGAAGTAGCGTCATGCTGAAGCAGGGAAGACAAATGCCTAAATCATAGGAAGTGCAGTTCAATGGGAGGGTCTTTCTACTCTGAAATTACAACACGTGGCTCATGAAGTAAGACTTTCTTTTTTTTTTTTTTTTAAGCCTATGCCGTTGCCGGCGACTCATGGAACCCAGCTCCAGGTTGAGCTGCTGTTCAGTATCTTAGCTGTAGAGGGCAGTGTCACTGGCCCTCATATGTGGGATCAGAACCGGGGCCCTCTGTAGTCCCAAGCCAGTTCTTAACCAACGCGCCACTCGGCCGGCCCAAGATTTTTATTTATTTATTTATTTTTAACATATATCCATTTGAATTTTATCTACAAAAAAGTTACCTTGGGGAGTCCATATCTTTATTTAATGTTTCTACCATTTCTCAAAATAGTTTTGAAATCTGTTAGAATTAACTTAAAAATTAATTCATAAAAAGAGAAAAATGATTTCACTGCCTTAAAGTATACCTTTGAAAAAAAAATCCTAAACGGGTTAATTCTTCATGACTTTGACTCTTTCTAAAAATAAAATCGGCTTTTGAAAGATAGTGATTTATCATTGATTTAAAAGATGAGGAAAGTTGTTCCCAAGGAAGTTTCTGGAATTAGAAATAGTATGCAAATATGATTACAGTCTATGGAGGTGACAACTTTGACAGGGGCAGCTCTCATGCATGTTTTTAAGTTTGTCATGTTTGTTAAAACATATACCATTATTAGGGCAAAGTATATACGTCCCCCAAAAAGAGGACAATACAGTGCTAGAAATTCCATTATCATGAACTTATTTTCTCTCTCGCTGATGGTCTAATTTTAAAATACCTAGGAGAGAAGTAACATGTTAAGTCACCTATAATTTAAATGGATTGGTGGTTGCCTGAGGCTTTGGGGGGACAGGAAGGGTAGGCAAAATGGGTGGGAGGATCAAAAGGTACAAACTTTCAGTAATAAAGTAAATGTCATGGGTATGTAATGTACAGCATGGTGACTAATAGAGTAGGTGGGAAGGTGGACGTGAGCAGGAGGAGGAGGAACTAGGCCACCCCCACCCCACAGGTAACCCAGTGGTGTCATCAGCATCCTGTTACAGACCCACTGAAGCGAGGAGCCAGAACAGAGACCTGAACTAGTGCAAACATACCAAGATGAGGGGGACATGCGGATGAGGAGAAAATAGGAAAGGGAGGAGGAGGAGAACCCATCTACAGGATATAAGGCCAGGGGCTCAGAGATGTTGGGCTGCTACCCACCCTTGCGTCAGCCCACTCCAAGCTCGGAGTGTACTTGCTTTGCTAATAAACTTTGCTGTCTGTTGTTTGCTTGATCCTTGTTTATTAACTAAATTCTTTCCTTGAAGAAGACAAGCACTGAGGAAAATGGTCATTCCTGGTAACATGACTGTAGTGAATAATACTGTATTGCATATTTGAAAAGTGCTAAGAGAATACATCTTAAAAGTCCTCATCGCGGGCATAAAGAATGTTATAACTCTGTATGGTGACACATGTTAACTAGACTTATTGTGGTGATTATTTCACAATGCATACAAATACAGAAACATTATGTTGTACACCTGAACTAACATAATGTTATATGTCAATTATACCATAATAAAAAAAATTTTAAGTTGCCTACAATTTATAGCAGTGGTTCTTAACTCTATCTAAAGGGTTCACCTTAATTCTCTCCAAGAGGCCTGTGAATAGAATTCAAGGGATCTATCATGGGAAAAATATTACATTATGTTTCCATTAATCTCAAACTAAAATTTAACATTTCCTTCAAATATGAATGTAATTAATCAACCACTGTAGCATTAGCAGTATTTGTGACTTTGATACTTTTTAAAAAACATAGATTTTTTTTTATATCACAAATGGTGCAGATATAGCAAAATATCACTGGTTACTGCTTTGAAATTATAATAGTTATTAGACACATCTCTACATTTTGTTATTTAATGAATGAAGCACATAATACTGTAACAAAATTTTTTAAAAATAGGCTGATGTCTGTATTTTAATACAAGTGGTTTCCTTTTTTCTATGTATTTTATATTATGCATGTAAAAGCAATATGCTAAGAAGGGGGCCATCCTCTTCCTCAAACTGACAAAAGGGTACATGTCTCAAAAGGAGGTTAGGCATCCCTGCCTTATAGAATGAGTTCACTTATTATATTTGTTTCCTCTTTGACCAGGGCAGCAAAAGAGTACACAATACTGTAATAGCTGTGGCAAGGGTTCCTTGAGGTTAAAAAGCAAATTTTGTTTGTAATAAATTTGACATACCATGTTTTTTCCAGAAACAAAAACAACATGGTCCTAGAGACACATTACATAAGCTGTCAGCTTGGAAATCATTCGCTGGATATACTGACTATATCTGCATGATCAAAATGTTAGCAGAGGATCTCTGCAATCTAGTCTAACAATTGGCCATCATCTAGGATATCAACCATGGAGAAAGTGGGAAAGAAATAAATGGAAAACCTGGCAGATATCAAGTTGGGTTAGTTCTAGCATCACACTAAGTACCTGAGAAAAATGAAGAAGAAACAACAAGAATGATGAATGAGGCATGAGGCTGACCTAGAAGATAAGCTGGATAGCTATGTCTTGCTAAAATAGTAAAACAGTCCTGCACAGGTGTCAGGAGGTTCCTCCCTTACCTCATAACATTAAAGAGTGAAAACAATCATTTGGTATGGTTTATCTCCCAAAGGAACAGAGAGGGGGGGAAATATATACAGTTACTCATAAACTTTATAGTGTACTCATTGTCACAAAGATAAAAATTGCTTAGCAAAAAAAAAAAAAGATGTTGAGTAAGTCAAAACTTTGAACTCAACACTCTACATTTTGCCAGTATTTTTTTTCACAACTTTCCAAAGGATTAAGTTGATGAGACATTACGGTACCAAAGAGAAATAATATATAGTTTAAGCTCACTTTGTGGTTCAGTCTATTATGCTCAGAATAAAAATACTGCTGATTTGAGTCCTTTTTAAGAGATATATTTTCTGATATTTTTTGAGTATTTTAATTAATTTTGAAATCAAAAGTATTATTTTCATTGTCAAGCAATTCTAAAGGTCTCCCTCTGTACATGTATATGGAAATATATTTGTTCCATTTAATATCTGTAAACATCCCAATGAGAAAGATTAACCCACTTAATTGGAAAGGAAAGGATAACATTCACTGAATAATCTTGAAATCATCAAGAAGAAATAAATACATCTAGTTCTAATAAGTAATAAATTAAATGGTAGAAAAAATAACATAAACCTTAAGTGAAATTATGACCTCTGAGCTGCCAACTTGGAGACACAACGAAAATTCTCAGGACATTTGGAAAAAACAATGTTGAATGAGAAGTGACTTAGCCATGTTCCTATATTGAACAGGGCAATCAACACTAGCTGGGATGACCGATATCAACAAAATCTCTCTAGGTTATAGTAGGAGTACAGAGGACGTCTGTAACATTGTCCTCTTCTCCAGGATGATCCTCCACTTCCACCCTGACTTCTCTGGGAATTGACATGTTCCTTCACGCTCCCTCCACCTGGCAATGAATTAGGACAAACACGTCCAACCCAGAGGATCTAATCAGAGATAGACAGTGGAGGATGGTGGGGGCTCTAGAGAAAGATAAACCCAGAAGCAAATCCTGGGCCTAAATCCTGGCTGTTCAGTTTATTAGCTGGTGAATTTAGGTAAGTCACCTAACTCTTTAAGTCTCGATGATATCATGTGTTGAATAAAAATGATAATATTCCCGTCTTACAGAGTTGTTGTGAGAAACAAAGTAAAAAATTCATTTACAGGGTTTAGGAGTGCTTCTGACAGAAAGTGTTCCATTAATTATTTCAATAGACCACATCCAGTATTTACATTTGACCTAAAGTGAACCAACAGAACTTTCTTCTGGATGTTTTAAATTGGGGAATGGATTGTTGAAGCCCATCCTCCCCTTGGATGGCAAGGTTTTAAGACATAAAATTCAGGAGCCACTGATGACATGGTTCCATCCACATGGCAACCTCATGGAAAGAAAGAAGTTGACAGGAAGAAACAACTACAGCTGGGCGCCAAGGAGGTGACCTGGCTGCTGTAAATCCCAGTGTCAAATATCCCTGAGGGGCTGTACATCCCAATCTCACCTGAGGTCTGGATTGTTAACCTTAGCTTGGATGTTTGAGTCAGTAAGATACTGTTTGGGCCTAAACTATAAAAAGTTTGATTCCTATCACCTACGCCAGTCCTGATTACCACAATGAAGATACTCAAGGTTTTGTGGCACCCTGGATTTCCTCAGTCTTTGCCTATAATGTTCAAGGTATAGACTATGTGCAGCACAGCTTTTAACTTTGTGACTTGAATATTAAAACACAGAATCCGCTTCAGCTGATTAGCCCTTCAACCTAAGAGAATCTCAAAATGATGATTGCGTTTAGAAGAGGGCTATAAAATTTAGCCTTCACTTGGGGTAAGTGGTCAAATCTAATTCTAGAAAGTGAATTGGAATGAGCTAATGATTTCAAAAAAATGGAACTTCTTATGTCTATTTCTAAAGAATCTGCTACTTTCAGAATTCTGCATAAGCTGCTAAAGGTTAATTCTGTATGGTTCTAAAAGGAAGAATTAATTGATTACAACTACATATGATTCTATTTTTATGAAAAGTGGAAGAGATTGTTGAAAAAATTAGATATTCAGTTATCAGAGTCAGAAATCTATTTTTCTATCATTGAAAAGAGTATTTGGGTAAGTAAAAACTATTAAATTTGCAAAAAGTTTGAGATGAGGACAATAAGGTTGACCTGCCTGAAGAATCCCAGATTTCATAATCTCACTTAATCATAAGCTTCACTGGTATATTATTCCTTTTGATTTCTCTAATGCCTTTATGCTATAGTTTAAGACTCCTGTGATTGCTTTTCACTGGGGAGAAATAATGATTTAGTTTGCATTCATCCTTGCAATTAATTCCCTTTACACATTTAGCAGTTATCTTTGAAAGTGCATGTAAATCCTCTTTAAAAGAATACAAGCACTCTATCCTTGATTCTGTTTAACTAGAGGTAGTTTTGATGTAACAAGAAACGATTCTTTATAATTGAGTTAATAACAGTAGGAAACACACAATGAGCAATTATCAGGCACCATCCTGGGTGTTTAGTACAGATCAATTCATTTTAACCTCATAACACTCATACGATGTGAGTACATTTATATTCTTCACATACAAAAACCAAGGGACAAAGAAGTTCATTTTCCAAGATTTTACCAGTATGAGCAGAACTAGGATGTATGGAGAGCCATTCAATCACTTTCAGTACTCCTCTCTTTAGCCTTCATTAAGTTCCTCCTGTGAAAAGGCATGGTCTCAGCAACTTGGAAGAACCATATTAAAGGAGATCCCCTGACAGGCAGCTGCTTGCTAAATCCAGATTCTCTCACACCTGAACTCAGAAGTAATTGCAATAACTGTATGTATACAGTTAAACTCCCTAATGCTTCAAAAATGATCAATGGCTCAAGATGAGATATTTGGTTTAATGTAAGTTAATTCCTTTGTCTCTGGTGTTCCTGAATCGCCTCTTCCTCCCACAGTCCTCTCCATAGTTCCAAAAAACTGCAAGCTGACCTTGACTCACACAAGGGGAGAAATGTTTATCTTGGTGTTACCAAAGTTTGAAAGAGACTTTGCATCTCAAGTTCTTGCATTACATCCTCTTCCTTACTGTGCTGAGAAATTAAATACCCATGTCATATTGGGCATTGATGGTGCTGGGGAACAAGGTGAAGGGAACACGCCTCGAGGCTGCCTTATTGTAGTCAGCAGCAGCCAGTGACTTGAAACTATGAAAACCTAATGGTACTTTCTAGTGTTTTCTAATGCTCCTTTTCCTAGAATTGAATAAATTTAAGCACAGGCCCTGGACTACAAGCAAATGCATTCCTTATTGTTAACTTTTGACCCTGGGGATTGAAAGGGGCTAAACACACACACACACAAACACACACACACGCGCGCGCGCACACACACACAGACAGGTGAGTAAAAAATTAGGCCATCATTTCTCAATCTGTTATTTTCATGATTTCCTATTTTTTAAGTCAAAATTATCTCCACACTCCTGAGTTATTTCCAAAATAAAGCCAACAGTTTTTAGTAGTCAGAAAATCAGTCATCAATACTATTGGGTTGTAGGAAAAGTTATGACGTATTTTTTTAAATGAAAAACATAGAAAAAAATATGTCATGACTTTTCTGACAACCCAATATAACCTTAAGCAAGGGGAGTCCAAACAGGACAGTTTCTAAAGTAGGCTTAACTTGTTTCCAATGAAACACTAATTGGAAGTTCTTGATAAAACAAATTATTTAATTTAAACCGATAAATAGCCTTTCTAACCCTCTGTACCAATTAGGTTCAGCATAGCATTCTAAAAGCACACACTGGATTTTCTAAGTACAGATATTTGCCTTGGGCAACAAAATTTGGAACAAGGTTTTCATTCTATTGAAAGCTCACAGACACACATCACTGCCCTAGTTCTGCACCCCCTGCCCATCTGATTGTGTCTATTTTTAAAAAACTTTGAGGTTTCTTTTTAGGATCAATCTATCTTGAGCAAATTTACTTACCACAACCTCTGACTAGCTGAATCTAAATGGTTTAAATTGTTTAATACCTATCTGCAGTACATTTATACCTATAAACATAAAAAAAATCATTTGTACAGTTAAATATGCTAGTCATAATATCTTCCCCATATGCAAAATTTTTCTTGTAAATATTACAAAATAAGTAAGCTTCAAATGTAATTTTTCTTCAATTAATTTTTAAAAGTGCACATGTCCACATACCTATGCATATATATTGATGCAGAGAATATTAGGAGTTTTCAGGTTAAAAGAGAAACAAAGTGATGGAGAAGGGGTGAGGAACCTGCGGGATCTGGGGAAGAAGAAAAAAGCCTCACAATTTGACCCATTTTAATTCTGGCCCCGAACATTCACTTATTCATTCAACAAACATTGAACACCCACTATGTGGCAGGCACAAGATCTGATCCCTGTTCAAAAATGTTTGAAGAGGCTATTTTAACTTGACTTTTTCCTTATTTTCATTTGTTTTCCAATCACCATGGATAATTTCCTTTATTAACTTTTTTCTACTTTAAAAAATTGAGAAATAGATATTAAAGCTAATCTAGGATTAACAGAGGCTTACAGCAGAACTCTGTTGAGGAATGAGTAAGCACCATCTCAGTACTTCCATTCCTTGCCTCTCTTCTTTCCCCTTCACCCTGTGGCGGTCCTGGGGACAGGAAATGAAAGGGGCTTTGTTTTCAGGGAAAGGTGTATAAATCAGATTATAATAAAAACTTTAGCAAGGTGAGCTATTGGAGACTAGCCTAGACCGTAGATCATCTTAAAGTCTAAAGCTGTTTTGACTTAATCATGGAGGAGAACTATGAAGGTTTTAAATAAGAAAATAGCCTGATTTATTGTAAAGAGGGTTTTAGGGCTCTTGACCTGGCTGTTACATGCACAGTGTAATGGAGAGACTTGCGAAAGTCCTTTAAAATATTCCAAGATAGTTCTGGAGAATAGATAGACTGAATTCAAACAACACGTTAAAGAAATCTTTGTCAGAACTTGACAACAGAGGGGAGTGAGAGGTAGGAAAAAGGGAAAGTAAAAATTGTGATTGCGATAATAAGGTATGATTATTAATAGAAAAAAGAGAGTTGGGAAGAACAGCATGTTTCAGAGAATTAATACATTAGGATAGTGTTTGGATTGGAAGTAAGGAACACTGCAAAAAACATCTAGATAGTTCTAATACTGAAAGCAATTTGTGCTTTGCTTGGTTCATTTGTCTCTATCATTCAGATGGGGAAGGATTAGAATTTATTTCCAGATGCTATTTACTTTTTGATCACAAAGGTGACTAATGTAAAATCAGGTCAAGCTGGAAAGGATTTCAGAACTCTCCTCAAATGAAGTGTTTTATATTCGTAGAGCAAAAATAAGTACATTTCAAAGCAAAGAGTTTTAAAAGGCAGTGGTTTAAAAAATAGATATAACCAACTTGAGAAAGTAATGAGATTGTCACAAATCCCTAGGCGATTCTTATATTAAAACCCAACTAAGGGCCAGCCAAGTGGCTCAGTTGGTTAAGAGCTTGCTCAAGAGTGTGAGCTCTGAGCAACAGGGTCGCTGGTTCGATTCCCACATGGGCCGGTGAGCTGCGCTGGAGCTGAGCTGTCAACAGGTGGCAGGATGGCTCAGCTGGTAAGAGCACGCACTCCTAACAACAAGGTTGCCTGTTCGAGAGGCAAATAAAAACAAAAAACAAAAAAACCCAGCTAAGACTTCTAACCTGATTTTTGTCTTATTTTCCCACCCCTTCTAAGGTTTCCTATATAATCCTGTAACACTCTGATTACCTTTTTCATTTTTCACATCTGCATTGGTAATATTATTACAATACAATTTGCAATCATTGCTATGCTAATTCTCCAATGTAAACTCCCTGAAGGCAAGGATGATATCTTATTCATTTTTGCATTCCAACACTGGCACAGTGTTTCATATATAAAAGGTCTCATTTATCCAATGCCGTCTAAATTCAATTTGTATTTTTTGTCTCTGGAATTACATAAATTCTTCAAAAGCTAGAGCCTGGTGCCTAGTGTGAAGCCACAGGGCACAATAGAATAATAATGCCAGTGGTTACTTTCTTATTTTGTCCACTTTACAGTTAGGAAAGAACATACACTACCTCATTTGACCTTCAAGAAAATCCAGTAAGCCACAGTTGTATTCTCGTTTATGGAAAATGAAATAAATTCACATTTTACATACTCAACTCAGGATGAGACAGCTGGCAGGTACAGTCTAGAACTCAGCTCTTCCCTGATACTGTGTAGTTGACTGCTTATCTGGTCCTTGCCCTCAGCACAAGTTGCTCAGTTAACTCAGCCATCTCCATCTCCCTGCCTCCATCTTCTTCTTGAACCAACTGTTTCTCTACTAGTATGGTGAGGTACTTGCAAAACAGAAAGCAAATAGGGAAAACTGCTTCGATGAGTGAAATGAACACACTGTAGGTAACTGCTTCTAGTGTTCCAGAAACTTCTCCCAGCTATCTCAACCTCTTTGGATCTTTTGTAAACTTTCCTCCATTGCCTGCATCAACTATGGCTAGAATTGTGAAACACAACACAGATTTAAAATTCTTTAGCCAAAGAATTGATAAAAGTCTTATCCCTAGTGAATATCCTTAGAGCTCTCATCCCTATTTGCTCCCATCTCATTTTCTTCCTAGGGTATTCTTGCTAAATATGCATTGGTAGCTGCATGTCTTCTTTCTCTATTAACGAGATATATATATATATATATATATATATATATATATATTTCTCTATTTGTTTATATTTCATCCTCATACCCTGATTGAGCCTCTTGCTCTCTTTTTTCTCTCTTCTTTTCTAACTCCCTTCCTGCTAATTTATGGTCCTCACTAAATAATTTTTTGTTCCCTATTCTCTTTTAAGGCTAGTTCCAAAAACAAGAAATTAGACCAATTGTTACGTACATAACCCTTGATTAATATGCTGTCCTTGATAATAAAAACTTTTCCCATCTCCATTCTATAGATTTAACTTTTATTTAAAGATATCTAAATGGTATTAAAATATGTATTAGCTGAATGACTAGAAGCATAGTAAATTAAACAGCATGGCTCAGCTCAGAATGTGAAGTGGGAGTCACATCTTACAACTGTGACCACCACAGGTAATCACTAAACACATAGCCAACAAACATTCTCATCCAGCTGATGTTTGCTTCCTGTTTTCACTAACCTGGCTCTTTGGACACATTTAAGAATATTGGTTTTAACAATGAAAGGTCAAATTACAATACAGTAAATCCCCAACTTATGAGCAAGTTCCATCCCGGGAGAATGTTCGTAAGTCGGATTCATTTGTAAGTCCAACAAAGTGAGTCTTATACACCTGTGACACACATATACAATGTAAAGCCAATCGTTGAACAATTCATGTTATAAGAATGAGCGACATCTACCATCTTTTCGCCTCAGTCCAATCTCTCAATTATTTTCACTTTTGTTTCCATCCTTATTGCTTTGCATTTCCTAGCAGTCCCCTCCACATCACCACTCCTCTTGCTTCTGGACATCCTGGGCTCTGATTGAGCACTGTACTACTGTGCACTATCGCACTGTACAGTAAGCACACAGCAGCACAATTGTGACAATGTCTGGCAGACACGTGAGCTACTTCCGCGATTTGTTCGCATCTACGAATCTTTGTAACGCAAGGTCCGTTAGTATCTGTGAAAGTTCGCGACTCGAATGTGCTTAAGTTGGGGACTTACTGTACAGGTAAAAACTTCTTTCCTAAGATTTCTTGCATCTCATTTAAACTTGTTAAAAAGAAAGAGTTGCTAAAATAACTATGATTCAGGAAAATGTCATTTCAATGTGAAACACTTTCGAATTTTGGCAAGAATGCCTTATCTCTAAGATATAATATTGTTATTTTTATAAGTAAAGTAGATAACTATAGCTTTCAGTAGCTCTGGAAGTATCTAGATATTTCTGAGAGAATAAAGCACATAAGAATACTTAACTACATAAGATTTCTCCATACACATAATAATTTAATATGTCATTTCCACTTTTACAAAATTGTAATTCTATACATTTATAAAGCGAATGCAGTAGTATTATACATTTACTATCTTTAAAATCTTTTAACAAAAGTCCACTGTTTGGACAGAATTTGGAGAGAAACCATTACATACCCATTATGAACGAACTAGATCTTATTTTCAATCAAGATTCAAAAATATTTTGAGAAAAAAAAAATTAAAAAATATATATTTTGAGAATTCAACAAGGAAGCACCAGTTGGAGAAAAGAAACTAAATTTGACCAGTCTAATGGAGTGATTATTTCATTCATAAACCAAAGTACATAATAGATAATAAAGTTAGACATATTCATTTTCTTCTTAAACACCCACTAATTAGATAACCAATCTTGCTACTTATGGTCAGAAGGATATTTAAAATAATATTCACTGGTGAATCCAGGGTCATTCACTCACTAACTGCGTGACTTTGCACATTCATCTCTATATCATTTCCATAAAATGAGAAATTTGCAGGTAATCATTTCCCATCTGACACATTCCAAAATTTTAATTGCCATAAATTTTAATTCATATCCTCTTCACTCAGATATTTTTTTCCTCTTCATATATTGATTTCCTTTCAGTTTTGAGAATAAAGAGGCGGTATGAAAGGGAATTAGTACCAATATTTTAATAGTATTATAGCAAGACAGATAGGAATGTCTGAGTTTGGACAGTCACTTCAACTCCAAAAAATTCAAAGGGAGAGACATTCACAAAGACAAATCAAAGGAACATTTTATTAGTAACTGTCCAAGTACCAGATTCCCCAGTGTAGGGCTTTGATTAAAAATTTGAACTGATTTGAGGCCTAACCGCAATCTTTTCCTCTATCCAAAAAAAAAAAAAAAAAGTAGAATCCATGCATTCAGTTGAAAAAACGAGGGAAGGAAGGAGAAGAGGCAAGCTAGGTACCTACAGAAATGTGTGTTATTACACTGATTTAGATCTTTGAAGCTACAATAACCAACATAGTCTCTCTCCCTTTCTCCCTCCCTCTCTATTTCTATCTCTATCTTTTCCCCCTACCTTGAAAAAGTAGTATACCCAACCTATATATCAGTTTCTAGAGGATAATACATCATTATTATTATGAACCCATAGGACTTTCTTCAGTTGTTGAAACCATCCTGGTTCAGCCACAAGGCTCTCAGTTCCAATTTACCATAGGAAGAAGAAGGTAAGTCAGTGTTCATGTAACTTTCTCTGTGTCCCCTCCTTTTCCTCCTCTCTCTCTTTATCCTCCCTGATATTTGGTTCCTACCCCAACTAACTGTGAATTACAATTGTCTTTGAGCCAATATCTGGTGTTTGTTTGAAGGGCCAATGTCCACAACAACTTTTGGGGTGAGGCATGGAGAAGGGAGCTGCTTCTTTTCATTGAAACCAAAGTGGCTTTAATTCCTAGTCATATTCTTTAGTGCTCATCTTAAGTGTCACCTTTTCAAGGAGGCTTTTCCTGGCCTTTTAACCCATATTAAATAGCTTTGTGTCTTATGCTTCCCTTTTGTAATACTAATCACACAATTATTTGTTCAAAGACTGCCTTTCTTGTTAGAATGTAAGCCCTCTACAGGCAGGCAGAAGGCCATACTCGCATAGAGCACATCTGTGCTGGTTAGATAATGGTTCCCCCTCCCCACGCAGATGCAGCCTCGACATAGCATGTGTACTGCTGCCTGTATTTCTTTCTCTCTTTTTTTTTAGCTGAGCCATCCTGCCACCTGTTGGCAGTTCAGTAGCAGCTCAGCTTGGGCTGGGAATCAAACTGGTGACCGTGTTGCTCAGAGCTTGCACTCTTGAGCGAGCTTTTAACACATTGGGGACCGGTGATGCAGGTTTGCATCTATACATCAAGGGGGAATGTTTCCAGAGGTATCACACCCTCAAGCACTACTAGGGTCTTTGGTGAGTATTTCCTGAAAATTTCAGTTCACAAAAATAGTTAGCGAATTTGTTATACATTTTTAAAGGAACACAGTATAAACGGTGATTTCAATGGTTTAAACCCCGGGAATATGCATTTAAACAATTTAAATGCTCTGTTCTCAATGTGCTAGCCAACTGAGCCACTCGGCCGGCCCTGCTGCCTGGATTTCAACGCCACACATGCCCTTGGCAAGAACATACACAAGCACACACAATGTCCTAAAGGCAGAGACCATAGCTGTGTTTTTACCACTGGATCCCCGTACCTAACACAAATTCTGGACCCTGGAAGATGCTTGATAATTACTTACCAAATTGAATTTTAATACTGGAAATTTTGATATTTGAAAGGAAAGACCTAATTATAAAAATAGCCACTCAATTAATTTGTCCAGTTAATTTTCCTACATCTTTCTCTTTCATCTCCCTTAAAACACACACACACACACACACACACACACACACACACACACACACACGCGCACACACACACATGCACATGCACACTTCACCCAGTTAAATGCTCTTTGCTCCAAGCCTGTAATCCCAAATTATTTGCTCTTAGTCTCACCACGAAAACCTAGCTTTCCAATGGAATTTTTGGAGGTGAAGTGGAAGAAACCATGGGAGTTAACACAGTGTATGTTTACAGGTCAGATTTTTCTCTCCTTTTAATAACTATTAATATATTTGTTGATCATTTAGTCTCTATTTTTACCTCCTGGTCCAAAACAGTTTATAAAGATCTCCTGCATTCTCTTAATAAAACTGGAGCTATATTTAAATGCAGAGATTACATAGTGTATCTTGGAATTTTTAAAGCAAATTATTTTACTGCAATCAGGACATAGATTTCAACCATATATATATATATATATATATATATATATATATATATATATATATTTCCAATAATTCATTATCCCCAAATAGAACTGACTAAAAAAATTAAGGGATTTGCTATGACTAGGCATGATCAAGCAGAAATGAGTTATTAATAATATTTGTGACAGATGACTTAAAGAGATTTCTGCAGGAAGGATGAAAGTTTGAAGAGATCTGTATTCTCAGCATTTCCTAAGAATGCAGGTCCTGCTGCCAAAAAAGCAACTACGTACTATCCCCATGAATTCAAATTTACAGGTATTTTATTAATCTATTATCCCTTATGGACAACAGAATATAATGGAATTGCCAGGAATACATTTTGTTGTGAGTTCATTGTAATAGTTAAGAAAAGCCCAAGATCAGTGTGGCTTACTTCTGCATCCCAAGGCAGTAGTCAGTACTCATACCAGGATTGCAGCTACGGAACTTAGAGATCTCCCAGGCTCAGATTCCATGATCATAGCCCCAGTCTCCCATCTACTCAGTGGAGCAGCTGTCCTGAATCATGTTTTCAGTGTTTGGGGTTAGAACCAGAGCCCTGCCACTAACTAGCTGTGCATGTCCTTGAGCAAGCCATTTAATTTCTCAATGCCTCATTCATTTCCTGATCTGAAAAATTAGGATAGAAATAATAATACCCAAATCATCTGAGCTACTGTGAGAAGTAAATGAGCAAATGTATATATAAAGTACTTAGAATCCTAAGTACTCAATAAATGTTAACCTTACACCCTTGGGCAATGTTCTTATCTTTTCTGTAGCTTAGTTTTCTCATTTATAAAGCATGTACAAAAATAACATTGCCATCTTAGAGCATTGTGAACAACAACGGGAGATAAATAAAAATGCTTTAGAATGTATCAGCTTCTATGCACATGCTAGGAGTGAATAAAACTAATATTATGAACTACCAAGCTAATTCCTTTCTTCCTTCCTTCAGTCGCAAATACTTTTTAAACTTTCTTCTTCACTCTATAAGAGAAATGTTTCTCTAAAAAGAGCTAGGAATTTTACATCAAAGTAGACAATAGTTGTAGAAATAAAGTCATTCTTGCTGATAAGCTTCCAGAGATGGGTTTTAGCATTTCTCTACATATAGAAGATTGGGGCTTTCTTGGTATTACAGAGGGAACTAAAAGCATGCTACACAGAAATATAAAAGCATTCTCTCATTAACAGAACAAGTTTCTCATTCCTGGGTCTCCCACTGTTTACTTCTGCAATCATTCCTTAGTGCATCAATTCATAGAGCAGCCTATCAAAGAAGCAGGGAGCAGAGTGACCTCCAACAAAGAGAGAGCAACATCCTCCCAAGATGGGAGATGGAAGAAATGAGCAAAGGCTTATGTGAATTGCTCCCAAAGGTCTGCTTGACCTTTCACGTTCAAGGTTGTATATAGTGCATCCTATTTTAGTTTTTCAAAGAACTCTTACAATTTCTCAAACTTAGTTAACTTAGAGCCAACACTTCAATGCAAATGCAAACTCTTGCACTTAAAGCAAAGCAAAGCAAAGAAAGGATGCCCAGGTGCCTGATGGATGAGTCTTACTTAGTTCAATAGCAGTTCATGTGGATAAGGCTGAGGGTGTAGGTGGCTTACAACCATGGCACATGTCCACAGTGTGATATGCTAATAAAATAATTTTAGGAAGCATTTTTTAAGGTAAAATGTCACTTTTCTTATTATGAAAGTGGCATGTGGGTGTTGAAAAGAAGCTTGAAACCATATATATATAAAATCATCCTAATCTCATAACTTGGGAATAACCCAGATAACACTAGACCTTAGATTCTAAGCTGGATAAGGGCAGGGATCTCCACATAAGGATGAGCAAAGAGCATTGCATGATCCCCGTTCTCAAGGAAATTAGCAGGGGCCCCTCTCTTTTAGGTTTTTAGTCAGATGTCATATTCTCAAGGAGTCCTTAATCAGTCTATTTAAAATTCCCCTGCAGTGCTCCCTGTTTAATTTTTCTCCATAGTACTAATCACCTTTGAACATATTATATGTATGTTTAATAATATTTATCCATTTATCACATTCATTAAGAAAAGTAGATCATAAATGATTAGCTTGATTCCATATTGTATATTTTTTCTTATTTATTTTGTTTATTATCTCTCTAGTCTCACTAAAATATTGGTTTGCTATGATAGTCCCAGAGTTTAAACCGTGTCTAGCACAGAGTAGACAATCAGTAAATATTTGCTGACTGAATTAATGAGTGAAAAAGGACTGAATAAAAACACACTGCAATGTTCCTTTTTCCTAATAATTATAAACAATTTTAATTAGTTTAATTGGTTTAATTTTAGTTGCTTAATAATTATATACCAATACAATAAGAGAGGGACTGAGTAATTAGGATTCTTCTGTAAAAGAAAATACATGAAAAATGTTTAATGGCATGCAAAATGTCCATGTTTGTTAGATATTCAAAGTCAGACTGTGCCAGCATACATAATATGACCCCTTTCTCTCTCTCTCTCTCTCTCTCTCTCTCTCTCTCTATATATATATATATATATATATATATATATATATATATATATATATATACACACACACACACACACACACATATTGGAATATTCATAATAAATAATACCTACTGTGTCTGGCATCGTGTTACATGCTAGAGACACAGACAAAAAAGTGCGCAGGAAACAGATACATAAAAGAGCGATAATAGAGTCTGATAAGCACACTGATGAGCATATGCAGCTCTCTTCTGCTTTAGGAGATTTCTGGTTTCTTGAGACAATGAGCAGGGAAAGGTAGGAACATTTATTTACCTCATTAGCAAAGGCGCTTCGTGTGTGCATGCTGACTCAATGCCCAAGCTGCCAGGGAAAATGTTTCCTTGTTGATGTGCGTGATGATGCAATGTTCTACTTACCATTCAAAGTCACAATCTCTGAATTATTCATGATCACAATGAGAGCTTGCAAGTGAAATATAGATTATAACTGCTTTAATATCTTTAATTTCGCCCTGATTATAGATTGGGAACAGTGGAAATCAGAGAATTGCAATGAAGCATGTTTCTGCTTTCAGTGCATACTCCACTACATGGTGCTATGTCTGCTGCTGCACTGATCTCCAGAGGACTTTTTTTTTTTTCTGGCCTTCACCCCTTCTCACTGTCCTTATTACACCAAAGAAAACAGAGGCTTGGAAACTCAGTCTGACACAATCCACCCTGTTTGTCATCAGTACAATGTGTCATTTGCAAGTGCATCCACTATCTTCCATTACAGGGTGGGGAGCGGCTAAGAATAGCTGCAGAGCTTGACTCTAAGCTGCTTGCCGGGAAGCACTGAACTGACTGCGTGACTCACTGTGGGAAGTAAATTCTTGGGCGAGTGCTGATACAGAAGGAGCCTTTCAGCAAGGGAAGGAGAGACAGCCTCCTAACAAGTTGCTGCTACTGTGAAGAACTTCCACTACTTTGGTCTTTGTGTGAGAAAGAGCAAATTTGTAGATAGGCAACACTCCAGAGCGGCAGTAAATGTCACGTGGCTAAATTTCTTTCATGCTGCTCAGATAACAAAATTGGATGCTTTCCATGAAATAAAATTTAAACTCTGAAATAAGCCTTTGGTCATGAACAGCACCACAGGCTTAGATAACAGACGCAAGGGCTTCGGCAGCCTGGGACTGCCTCAAGTAGCCTTCAATTCAAGCCATTCCTGTATTATTGATTATATTAGCCACTAGTGCATGTGTATCAGCAAACTATCTCGAGAATATCCTCAGCAGATACAATTCTCAAATACACAGTTAAAGAATCTGGAAATAAAATGAAAACAATAATAATACGGAAATTGTATTCATCTAGGCACTACGCTAAGCCCTTTACTTGCACTTTGTCATTTAATTTTCACAATAACTCTACAAGGTGTATTAGCGTATTATGACTGAATTAAGTTCAGTTACTTGCCCACGGTCACAAAACTAGTAATTATGATAACAGTCTGCAATTGGCTTTATTTTCTTCCATTTTAATTTCATGACCACCTGCTATGGTAAATCAAGAAATTAATATCACATTACTTTATAAGGATATTTTTCACATGTCCCTGCCTGTTGATTCAAACTTTATAGTGCACTTGCCTAGAATGAGAATTAGGTGAAAATAAAGGTATTTTCCCTAAACTGTGAAAAAAGAGAGACATCGTGAGTGCTCACCATTCTCGCCTGAGGTTTTGAAGGTATAAAACTATCAAAATCATCTATCTTTTTAACATTCAAAAGCTTCAGCACCAAGCACATTCTTTTATCATGTGAAATAGCTGATATTTGACTGTTTTGAACCACAAAAATAGGAATTCGTATGGTTCAACCCATGAGATAATGCAGCTTGCAGGACTCAGAGCCAGGCAGACTGAGGTTCAAGTCCTGGTACTGCCATTCTCTAGGTCTGTGACCTTGGCACATGATTGTTGTTCTCAGTCGTGCAAGGCTCTAAAGTAACCATTGTATGTGTTATTCATTTTCAAACCAAGCCAACAAGCCCCCAATCCACATGCTTTCCTCTTACCACAAGGCTTGAGTCAAGTAGATATACATAATATGAGCCCTCATTTGCAACTCTATCCCTTTTTCTCTGTGAAATAAGTGTCAGATTCACTTTAGAACCCAAAAAAGGTTCACCTCTGCATTCTAACTTATTCTCTCATTCTAAAATTATATACTTAAAATTTGTCACAATATTTTCTAGTATTTCTATCTTGGAACTCTCCCCTTTTTAAGAAGAATAATTTTTTTTCTTATAATTTGTAAAGAAACAGCAAGAAAAGAGCATTCTTGAATGTGTGTTAAGGCTAGTGATTATAATTCAAGGAATTTTTAGTATATTATATAAACATTACCCACAATATTTATCTATTTTTATGTAGATAATTATTTACTGCTTCAGTTGTCTTGTATAAAAGAAAAATATAGTTCTGTCTTTTAAAAAAAAATGCTAGGGCTGGCTGAGTGGCGCGATGGTTAGGAACTGGCTTGGGACGCCAGAGGGCCCCGGTTCCGATCCCACATATGAGGGCCGGTGACACTGCCCTCCACAAAAAAAAAATGCTAATCATTTTTCTAAACTTGGTGTTATTGAAACATAACCT
This sequence comes from Hipposideros armiger, assembly GCF_001890085.2. NCBI lineage: Eukaryota > Metazoa > Chordata > Mammalia > Chiroptera > Hipposideridae > Hipposideros > Hipposideros armiger. The sequence goes on along the minus strand of NW_017731866.1, from coordinate 737,729 downwards.
AAATCTTTTTTGCCAGAATTGCAGAAACAATATAGATGTTCTCAGTGGATGGTTGAATAGATAGATGAATTTTAAATTTTTCTTCTGCCCCAAGAGTGTCATGATCTTGTTAGGAGCTCAATATACTTCCCTGATACCATTATTCTTTTACCTCCTACTCCACTTCGTTGGTCCCTCTATGGCTGTTTATCACAGTTGTCCCGTAAGCACCCAGTTTGACATTTATCACAGCCAAGGATGATTACATATTTCTTCTCCAGAAGCCAATGATTGGGCAGAGGGTTAGGTCTTAGATCTAAACTTGGCAAATTAGAGTCCTCACTCATAATTTTCTAGCTTGAGACCATCACCATGCATCTTTTCCATGGTATCCTATGATCTTACCTAAGAGTAAAGCCAGCACAGAGAAGCCAGGAGGTAAAGAAAGAGGAAAACAGAGCAGCGATGAGATGAAGAGAGTCAATACTGAACACATCACCTGAACTCCTAAATTCAGCAGTGCCTGAAATCCATAAACCTGAGGCCTTCCCCAGCTATACCAACCCATAATATCCTTTTTATTAAAGCAAGTTGGATTTCTGTTACCAGCAACCAAAACCAAAAACACATGTAAAATGTGTGGCATATGCCTAGTCCATAGTAAGTGCTCATTAACTTTTAGGTATAAATGTCAGCAACCATGTTTTTTTAAATTATAGATTTGTATAGTTAGATGAGACCATAAAGACCTATTCTTGTTTCCTCATTTTCTAAAGAAAGTGAGACTGAGGGTGATTAAAGTGTTTCTCACAATCAAATTGCCCTTCGTTTGCATATCTGGGATCAGAATCCAGATTTTCTTTCTCTTACATGTTATATTCCCCCCAAATTATCTATAATATAGATAACAGTAGCAGGAATAAGTAAGGCCTAACAGGGACATTGGAATTTCTCAGGAGTAAGTAATGAGGAAAAAAAAAAATGAAGAGCCTGTTTTCAAGTTGAGTTTGAGGGTGTTGTGGGCTTTGTACTTTTTTCACAAGATTAAGGTAATCAGCAAATTAGGATTTTCTGTTTGTTATGACTACCCATTCCCTGCTTTTGTGTTGCAATAAAAAAGAAAACAACTTAATATTTGAAGTGGCTTGTTTAAATTTAAAATATTAAGCAATTTACTACAAAGAACATGCATTGATCCCAAGCCCCTGAAAAGCACTATACAACGTATCACAAACAAAACAAAGATGATTGAAACATACTGCAGGATATAACTCTTCAAATGTTAACTATTAAATAACTACATATTAACTGTTAAGTACCTTCAAGTGTTAACCAGGTATAATGTCAAACATTAATACTAGATAGTAATACTAATAGTAGACTGTGCTAAATCCAAGTGGGAGCTCAGGTGTGGTTGGTGGGAAAAGAGGAGTGGAGTGAGGAGCATAAAGGAGATGGAGGTAAATTCCTCCTAAACGACCTGGCTCCCCAGGTCCTTTCTTGAAAAAAGTGACCTTTGAGCTGGCTTTGCTGGACAGCTGGATTTCAAAAGCGTGAGTTGGAAAGATGGTGAAACAAAAGCTTCCAGAGGTAGTCAACAGCCTGAATATGAATTTTGAAAAGTTCAGGGTATGTTTGTAAACACAGCAGGCACAGATCTATAAGTTCATGTGAAAGATTAGTATATAAGAATAGTTAGTGTTAGGCGAAGAATACCAGGAGAAGAGCTTACTGTCTTCAGTAGGCTTTCAGAATTCTCAAAATCTCAAGGAGTTTAGGGCACTAATGCATGAAGTCCATGCAACTTGCCAAGATATTAAAAATGTACTATTTACTATGATAACCAACTGGGGCAAAACGCGACTTCCTCTTCCACCATTTCATGTTTCAGCATTAAGAACTCTTAATTGAACTATAAAGATATTAAGCCATCACAGCTTATATTGGCAAATATCAAAAACAAACAAAATTATAAACCATCTAAATGTCAAGCAGATTTGTCAAATAAGTTGTAATATCAATACTATCCAGACAAATTCACATTGTAAAAGAATATTTAATGAGAACAATAATATTCACATATGTTGTTAAATGAAAAAAAAAACAGGTCACAAAACACTTTGTACAGAATCTCTCTATCTCTGTGTGTGTGTGTGTGTGTGTGTGTGTGTGTGTGTGTGTGTGTGTGTATGTCTGTATGGGTGTGGATGCGTGTGTGTAAAGCAAGAAGATTATACTTCAAGGCATTAGCAGCAGTTACTGCCAGATGGTAAGATAAAAAATATATATTACAAATGTTCTTATTTTATTCTCTTTGCTTATTTGTGCTTTAAATCAAGAACATGTATTACTCATGTAAAGTAAAAAAAAAAAAGTATGTGTATATATTTATGCACACACAAGGCTTAATTCTTTACCTGGGAGAAAATGAATTTAAGGTAGACACTGATATTCAGATGTTTACTCAGAAAGAAAATGAGTAAATAAATAAAAATAAATAAATGAATGCTCTCTTTTTTTTGAAATAAGACCTCCCAGGTAATAAACCCTCTCTACCTACTCTAAAATTTACTCAAACTCTTCACAAACCAACAGTCAAACTTAAATTCATTTGTTTAATTCTGAGACAATTCTTAAGCTATCAACATTTCAGTCACAATGCATGCGATGTTGAACTTTAGCATAATAAAATTTCATATAAGATATATTTTAAAATACTGGAATAAAGGGATTAAACTCTTTCATTTCCTTTGGATATTACCTCACAAGGATACTTCAAAACTATTTAATGGTTATTTCATTGAAACCACAACTAATTTACATCAAGTTATTAGTTGTATGCAAGATGTAAATGACCTAAAAGCTCAATTTATATAATTTTCAATAATGCACTAAAGATAAGACCTGAAGTCATGGTAGAGGGTGATGGTGGTGTTTAGCTGAGCACTACAGAACCTGTCTTATAGAGTAAAAAAGCCTCTTTATATGCTAACCCTGTATTTTTATCATGTCTTACCTTCTAACCTCAAGTAAGTAGGGTGTTTCCCAATTTGCTTCCCTTTACCTAACACTTATCTTTGTGAGAGATGAAGAATAGAGTAATATTGACTGTCAAACAAATGCTATCAGCATTAATCCAGCATGGGTGTCAACATTCCCACAGGTTAATAATGAACTAGCAAAGAATGATGTCAGGACTTCCTAATGACACTAGACCCCTGACCCAGCAGAAGTGTGAGCACACAGGTGGGTTCACATCAAGAAAAGGTTTATTCAGCTATGCTCCTGGTTTTCTGCTCTTTCCATAAGGCAGATGCTTCCAGCCTTCCCAGTACATCACAAACACCTGAGGAGGATTGTTAAAATACCAATGCTAGAGCGCCATCCACAAACATTAGTTCCCCATGGGTCTTTGGTGGGGCCCACGTGTCTCCTGAAAGCAGCCAAAGGGTTCTAACTCATAGCCAAGGTTGAGACTTCTGATTGGATGTAAAACTATGTCTATCGACATTTAAGACATTAATGTCTAATACTTTTTTTTTTTAATTTGTAATTTTATTCCATAAACCTTCAAGAACAGTCTAAAATTATCCAGACAACCAAGGGCAACATTAGCATTTCTTTTCCAAGTGTGACACCTCACATTCCCCTACTGACCCTGACTTTCTCAGGGAGCAGCTCTTAGTCCTCAGAGTATGAAAAATTCTACTCAGAAATTTCAGCGATAGGGATATGATCCAAAACTCAGCCCATTCAGGACCCCTCTCCATCCTGCTCTTTCTCCATCACTAACAGGTATTTCCAGTCTATTTTCAACTTCCTACCACAAATACTGGATGCATACCAATGCCACTGGAGGCTAGATTGGCACCTCCATCTGTGCTTTGTGGAAACTATCCTCTTGAGGGGAAACATATATTCAGCTTGTGCCTTCACCACCCCCCTGTCCCAATAACTGGCACCTGCCCCTTCCCTCATGGCCCCCTTTCCCTTAAATGTCTTTCTAATGGAGTGATGGGACACAGTGTCTCTTACGCTTTACCATGCCCCACCTTCATGAGCAAACAACTGTTAGAAACTGGAAGCACGTCAAGGCACCCCTCAACTCCTGATTTCTGATCACTGTTCTCTGTCATTTTTTAATAACCTCTGTTCTCTCAAAACCCACTTTCACCACAGCACCACCTATACCCAGCCATGGCAGATGATACAGATGTGTCATCTGGCTACAGGCTGTTTGCCCATCATCCTGGATGATTTTAACATCTTACTCTTCAATTTAGTCTCTTCTATATCTCCTAAAGGGGGGCACAGAAACTGATAACCTTTCCAGAACTCTGATCTCAAGGTAGAACCTGACCTTTCCAGCAAAAATAACTGTTATTTCCACTGTGCTTCTGCCACCTACTGACGACATCACCATACCTTGGTCTCTCCCCAGGAAAGGCTCCTCTTTTAATGCCTAACTCTTCAAGTACCTCTTTTCCACGTTACCACCTCTCTTCTTCCTCCAAGACTCTCTCATGGTTTTTTCAATAATGAGCTAATCTTCTTCAAAAGGAGTCCAATCTGCTGCCCCCACTTTCTAACCAACCACTTACTGTATAATTCCCTTGAAGGCTGCACAGCTAATTCAAACTGTCAGTAGAGAAATTAAGAGCACAGTCCTGAGTCTGCGTTCTATTTGCAGCATGATGGGTGATCTTGGGAAAAGTATTTCATCTCTGCAGACTTTGGTTTCTCTCTATAGAAAGTGGGACATTGAAAACTTCTGCATCACAACTATTGCTGAGGGGATTCAATGACCTAATGCAATCGACTTGCTTAGCACAGTGGCTATTACGTAGTAAATTCTTAACACGTGCTACATTTTCTTCTTGTTTTGGTATTATTTTTTCATTATCCTCTGGCTTTTACACCCACACTCCTTTGGAACACCTTAGTTGACGTTCAACAGTGACACCAAGTCATGGGTCAGCAGGTTTCAGTCCTCATCTGTCTCCAAAGCTGCGTCCTTCGTGGGCTCTTCCTGACCCTGCGCTCTCCTATGTCCTTCCCTGCTAACTCTGCCATCATATTCTTCGCTTCATCCTTCAAATGTAGGCCTTCTTTCTCTAGAGGGGCACTTATTTCTCCTGTTGGTTAGAGCTATTAATTGTATACACTTATTGTTCTAGCTCCAATTTTCTATTTCTAACTCCTTGCTGGGATATCTTCACATGGTTAAATTGCCAGATGCTCGGGCTAAATGCCTACAAGGGAATTTGTCCTAATATCCACACAACAAATGGCAGGACCATGCTTCTGCCTCCAGGCTCATATCAACCATCCTCTATCTCCCTCTGTGTCTCCTAGTAACCATTGAAACATCAAATCCCACACATTTTGCCTCTGCAGCAGCCTCTCCTCGCCATTCACTGACCATTTTTCTCTTGTTAAGTTCCTGAGCACTTGTCTCAAGCAAAATTTCTGATCTACCTGCCACGTAACTTTGACACTAACCAAGAATTACAGTTTCAGAGAAACCACTCTAGAATCATGAATATTTCGGCCATGAGTAACTTCCATGCAAAGGACTCTGCATCTAATTCCAAATGCTGTAAACACAGTTTCACTGCAGCATTTCCAAACATCATAGTAATCTGGGTTGAATATAGGTCAGATAATTTGCTTTTTTGTTTTCAATTTAACATAAACCACTTCCAAATTTTCAACTATTTGCTATGACTTTTCTCGCTCGGTCAGTGCCAAATTAGCTCAATTTTAGTTAATTTTTGAGGGCTGACAAACAAGAGTATCCTCAGCAGCAAGCAGAGAAAATGACTGCACAGATATGATTTCAAGGAGCAAGAACTGTCTCTCTCCACAGCTCGTTAATAATGACGTATCATATTCAAGGGTTTTTTCCCATGATCATATTTCAAGAAATATGCTATAAAATGATAATTTTGACAAGTTATAGTAGCAAAATAATGGATACGCTCTTAATGTCAAATAGCAGTGGGTTGTTTAAATAACATAGGGTATAGTCATGTAATACAAAACCATGAAAATAATAAATATGGCTTATCAGCACATTTGAGGATATAAAAAGTATCACCAAAACTTGAGAAAAGATACCATTTAAAACTTGCACACAGGTTGATTCCATTTTGTTACATTAAGACTATATAACAAAATTAGCAGAGGTTGAATGAGATCAGCTCGCTCAACCGAACACCCCTGAATCGTCAGCCAGGAGCTCACCAAACAGGTCCCTGAGAGGACTGGGTGGGAGACGAGAAATAAAATAGAAGAGAGACAAAGTGCAGGGACAGGAGGGATGTAGTCTGCTGGTGGCAAACTGAGACCTCATTTATTGGACATACAATATTCTTAAGGGGAAGCTATTTCCTGATTTTAGGGAGCGATTCCCTAAAGCTAAAACTCATAGGCTGAGGAGAAACAATTTCTCCTCGGCAACAAGCTATGTTATACACAATATAAACCAATGATATAGCTAGGCAAGGTTAAACTGAGGCAAATAGAAACTGTCTACAAGTCCACAGTAGAAAGCCCCAAGCATGTGAAGCAGGTCCATGGTGGAAAAGTCCCAGAGCGCTGATGTATGTTGAAACTGCAAGTCCATAGTCCATGAGCAACTAACTGAGTCCCTTTGTCCATAAGCTTTTCCTATCAGCAAGCTGGGGTCTTTACTCTTTGCAGTTGCATTGTCTGGAAGCGGTTTAAGGCAGAAGCACTGTCTCACAGGTCCCCACCAAACTGCTGCAAGGCCACTCACCCCAGGCCTGTATCTACCTGGAGACCCGAGCTTGCCAACCTAAAGCCTCAGTGTCCCTGGCTGATCCCAGCCAGCTCCCAACAAGAGGTAGTCTTGGACAGCTAGGAGCATGGGAATTCTTTTTTTTCTTTTTGTTTGGCTGTATTTTTTATAAATTCTAAAATGAAAATGTATTAAATTATATCATTATAAATAAGAGTCCAAAATAAAAGTAATGCCTATGCCTTAAGAATAGCTTTTAATTAGTCAACATTTCGAGTTAATATAAATTAGGTTATTCAACATTTATGGAAATCATATACTGATTGACTCTTGAGAAAGAGGAGATATGAGTTCCTAAAGATACTAGAAGGAAGAGAAATATAGCCACCAATGACTGAGCTGTTCAAAACAAGGGCAGGATAAAAATACCAGCTTCCCTACTTAATAATCTTGCCTATAGAGAGTCTGTCAACCAAATACAGTTGACCTTAAAGAAATCAAAATTAGAGATCTCTGCCAAATATGCTGTTATTCTCTCAAAATCCATAGCAACTCTACCTTTATAATAAAACAGGTCATGATGACTCACAGGGAAATCAAATTTATGTTTTGCCACTAGCATAGTCCTTGAGAAGTTTAAAACTCTCAAAATTTGGGCATGCACACTATGTCACCATACCTCATGAATTTCTAATGAGGGAAGTATAATTCAATAATGTGAAGCCAAGTTTAAAATAACTATGTTTAAAATAAATATAAATTTTTTAATAAAAATCTAGAATCCCCTACATGTCATATATTGTGTATAATTCCATGCACTATTTCCTGTTATACAAGTTCAATATGAAATTTTATTCTACTCTTGCTTAGTCCAGATCAGATGACAGTTGATGCACCTAAGCAGTGCTAGAGAAAAACCTTTCAAGGAACTTTTCAAATAAAATTCTTGGTTCCCTAAGTCCTTTTTATTGGTCAGCTCTTGCTATTTCTTTCTAATACATGTGACATTAATTTCACTGAGCAGTAGCCCCCAAGCAGTACAAATTATTTAATGGTTTCAGAATAAAACTTACGATCTTCCTTTGAAATAATGTTACATTGAAAAAAGCCTGCCACCAATAGAAAAGATTTCTTTCAAACACCAAAACATTGATGAAAGCAGCCATGTATTTGACCTACATATTTGAACAATAATAGCATGGACCCATTGGCTTGTAATACTTCCTAAATATTGCAATCTTTCAGAAAAAAACAAAACAAAACTAAAGTGTATATTTTAAATTGTATTGAGAGATCCTGGTACACACAATGCCCCCTTTGGGCCAGAGCAATCAGATTTACCAGGGCTAAAAATGCAGTTCCCTTCACACCAAGTGCACACATCCTGTTTCCAGACAAGAACGGCTCCAGCAGGGCAGCTGAGGATGGCTGCTTGGCATCCTGTTTTCATTCACTCCTAAGGAATTGTGGCAGCTTTTAAAATTGATTATGGCTTTTAATTCTTGAACCAGGAACCACAGACCAAGGTAATTGGCACATTTGTCAAATTTAAAGACTAAACACTTAAAATGACCAGACTATTGAGTGTGTTTGCTGTGAATCACAGAATCTGCACTAGCAACAGAATAATAATGTAAGTGTTCTTTTTTAAAAGTCCAGCAAATTTGGCTTTTACCCCACTTGCAAATGAAGAAGGAAGCACTAAGTCATCATCTCTTTGGTAACTTTAAGATAAAGTAGCAAAACATGTCACTACCCATAGACCTGAATCTCTTCGGTTCCAAGGCCAACGACCCATTCCAGATTACCTTCTCCTCATAATTCTTAGTTAAGTGAGGCTCTGTCTTGCTTCATTCTAATCCATTGCACATATTGTCACATACTAAATTTTCTATAAAGCCATCTTCAGGATTCAAGTCACTTGACGTTCCCTTAAATTAGTTAAAACTGCGGACTTCCTCTACTTACTCAGTTTTGCTCTCCCATGGAACGCCCCTGCTTCTTTCTATATTGTAATTTATGACAAACTGGAATTATATTCCCTAATTCTAAGAGAGATCCCAGCCATCTCCGTGCCAGATATCAAACTGTGCGCTGGCTCTGAGCTGACTGGGTCCCTGGCACAGTTAGCTTTACATAGCAGTGCCTGGAGAATATACTTGGCACAAAACATGAAAGTCGTTGGGCTGTGGGTAGAGTAGCTTTCCTTAGAAAGGGCTGAGGCTGGGCAAAAACAAAAACATCTGGAATAAACCCAAATACCATGAAGAGAAATTACATAGATGTCGAACCTGGCATGCTGTGCTAAGCTACTTCAATTCAGCTCAATTTTTTTAACATTGAACTTTTCAATTCATTACATTTTCTCTAGCCACAAGGGAGACAGGTAAAAACTCTTCCATTAATTTAAAACATCATTTTTTACTTTAAAACAAATACAAACACATCATGGAGTAAAATGCAAAATTCATATTCCTTTTTTAAGATAAAATTAAGACATTTTCTAAAAATGTTCAACTCAGAGGAGACAGCAGTAGGCTATACAAAGTATTTGAGGGTACCTGTTCCCATTCCTCTGACTTGAGGCTACCTCAAAGGAAGCAGCACTGGAGCTAAAGGTTTAGAGGTACTAAATAATAAAAGGGGTGTGGTGAGGTGCTATGCAAGCAGAAATCTCAGGGCACATTTGGAGAATGTGCCTTGAGACTTATGCTTACCGACGACACTGAACACACATAAGTGGCTCTATCTACATCTTTCCAGATGACTCCTTGTCCCTCTTTATATTTCATGTCCCTTTCCCATGCATGGTCCCTTCCCTACCTCTCAAGCCAGCTAAAACTTCATTACTAAGGGGTGATGAGAATGAGGATGACTGTGATGGTTAATTTTATGTGTCAGCTTAACTGGGTTTAAGGGATGCCCAGGTTGCTGATAAAGCATTATTTCTGGGTGTGTCTGTGGAGGTGTTTCTGGAGGAGATTAGCATTTGTATCCAATGACTGAGGAAAGATCTCATCTTCACCAATGTGGGCAGGCATTATCCAATCCTTTGAAGGCCCCAATACGACAAAAAGGTGAAGGAAGGGTGAATTCTCTTTCTGTCTTCTTGAGCTAAGATGTCCATCTCCTCCTGTCCTTACACATTGGAGCTCCTAGTTATTGGGCTTTCAGGCTTAGACTGAATTATACCACTGGCTTTCCTGGTTCTCCAGCTTGTAGATAGCACATCAAGGCATATCTCAGCCTCCATTATCATGTGAGTTACTTCCCATAACAAATCTCCTCTTATATTTGCGTATCTATGTAGATAGATATCCTATTGGTTCTGTTTCTCTGGAGAAGCCTAACTAATCCGATGTTGATGGTGATTATGATAATAATGATGATGATTGGTCCAGAAAATATTTATTACATCTAAGGAGGCTGTTGTCAGTTCTTTATTTACAAAAAGGTTATTGGTAAAAGCTATAGACCCATAGACTGTTGAGAAATTTGAGTTAAATTCCAGTGGAAACTGCTGCTGGTCCTCTACTTAGCATCCATATCCCTTCTTTCTCTAGAAGAACTGTGATATCGCTACGCCAGCCACCCCTCCCCCACAAACCCCAAGTGAATTATGGGAAACTGACCTTATTCCAGCAACAGGGAAAAAAAATCCCAATTTCTAAGCTAGAGGTTTTCACTAAGTGGTACCATCCCCCCAGTGAGTTTTAGAAATGTTTGAGAGCATGTTTTGGTCATCATAATGGCAGGTGCTTCAAACATTTGTGCCCCAAAACCAGGGCATCTAAATGAGCTGTAATGAACAGGACAGCCTATAAAACCAGAATTATACCACCCAAAATGCCAACAATAGGCCTGTTAAAAAACACAGGATTAAACTAATTAATCGCCAAATACTATAGCAATAGCAAAAATACTTGGGTACTTAACCAATGATAAGCAAATACACAAATAAGTACACAAATGGCAAATCTGCACATTGAAAGACGAGTAGGAATGTAAGACAAAACCAGGAGGAGATGCACTTATTAGAACAGTTATAACACAGACAGACAAAGACAAATACTGTGTGGTTTCAGGTGGAATATAAATAAATAAATAAATAAATAAATAAATAAATAAACAAACAAACAAACAAACAAAACAAAAACAGACTCATAGAAACAGAGATCAAACTGATGGTTGCCAGAGGAGAGGGGGATGGAAAGATGAATGAAAAAGGTGAACAGGCATATAATTAATAATATTGTAATAAGTTTGCACAGTGACAGATGAGTCCTAGACTTAGTGTGGTGATCACATTGTGAGGTATAAAGTTGTCAAATCACTATATCGTACACCTGAAACTAATATAATTAACATAATGTTCTATACCAGCTATACTTAAATTTTTAAAAGGCAGAAAAAATAAAGAATGGCTATAATGAAAAATGCTGAAAAGACCCCAGTGCAAGTAAAGATACAGAACAACTAGAATGCTTCCACATTGCTGGTAGAAATGCAAAAGGTCACTGCTACTTTGACAAAACAATTTGGCAATTTCTTATAAAGGTAAACATACACTTGTATGACCCGGAAAGTCCCCTCCTAGTTATTTGCCATAAAGAAATGAAAGCTTATATTCACATAAAAACCTATATATCAATGTCTATAATAGCTCCAAACTGGAAACAACCCAATGTTCTTCAGTGGGTGAATAATTAGAGAAACTGTGAACCATCTGTACAATGGAATCTTACTCAACAACAAAGGAACAAAACATTGATCTATTGAGTCCTGCAACAATTTGGATGGATCTCAAAGACATTAGGCTGATTGAAAGAAGCCAGTCTCAAAAGGCTATATACTGTATGATCCTATTGATATGACATTGTCAAAGACACATAACTATAGTTTTGGAGAATAGATCAGTGGTTTCCAAGGGTTAGGAGGAGGGGGAAGATGTAACCATAAAAGAGGAATTTTGAAATTTCATATTGTGTCCCCACAAGAGTTTTTTAATGTGAATGAGCTGTTCTGTATCCTGACAGTAAAGTATTCATAGCTATACATGTGTTAAAATTTATAGAACAGTATACAAAACAATTATACAGTATGCTAATTATAAAATAAAATTTAAAATAAGAAAGTTGATTATATATTTATTTTATAGTATTTTTCTTTGCAGCTAGGTTATCAGAATACAAATTAGGTATTTAGGAAAGGGGAGTTGAATACATTGGAAAGTTATAGTGTATAGAAGAAAGACAGAGGGGCTGGCCGAGTGGCTCAGTTGGTTAAGAGCTCGCTCAAGAGTTTGAGCTCTGAGCAACAGCGGTTCGAGTCAGCCCGAGCTGAGCAGCCGTGAGCTGCCAACAGGTAGCAGGATGGCTCAGCTAAAAGAAAAAAAAAAAAATCCACTGGGAGATTTAAGGAGGGAGAAATTATTTCTGGCTAAGAATATGGACACAGATAAAAGGTAGACTAGATCTTGAAGGATTGGTAGAAGTTTCAAATTTATTCAATTTTATAATTAACAATGTTAGTACTACAGAAGTAATATTTGCCCGTGTAGCACAGTCCAACAATACAGAACTGTAAAACTAAATGGTGAAACACAAACACACACATACACTAACCCTAATTACTACTAATCCTATTCACCAGTGTAACCATTGTTAACTTGGACATAGTTGGTTTACATCCTCACAAACATTTTTCTATACATAAACAAATGCTGAATATATAATTTACCTAACAGGCTGAACTCAGTAGAATACAGACATGAAATGATTTTATTTTTTTCAAATGTCTATAACCATGCTCTCTCAGATTTCTCTATATCACCCCTAAAAACGGCTTCGAAAGATTCCATAGCTTAGTGGTGCCTTTCAGCCACTAAAACTAACACACTAAGTTTATTTAGAGCAACAGTTTTTTGAGGAGGAAGTATTAGCCTGAAATGATCTCAAGTAATACCAAACTTGTCAAGAATTTGAATAAAATTATAAAAAATTCAAGAGTAGAGAAAAACAAATCTGTCTAGGTTAATATTATCTTATATGTGATGTCAAATATGCATGTTTATCTAACTTGATCATTTATAAATAGACTTGACCATTTCATCTACATCCCTAAAGATTTACATGTTCAAGTAAAAAAAAACCAAAAACAACTTATGTTGTCCCTATCAGAAAAATGGAGAATCACCTCATATCACATCAGAAAAATGGAGAATCACCTCAGTCACTTCACATCAAATATATACAATGCATGTTTTTTAACTTTCTTTTTAATAAAAATGGGATATACACAAGATCTATTATTTTTACATCTTTTCCCTTATTTAGCAATACATTATTGATGATTTGTCAGTGTTACTATACCTCTTATTTTTTAATGACATAATTTAATGAACCTGTCATACATTGACAGATATTTAGATTATTCCCAGTTTCTGCCCAATTATGTAATATTGTTAAATGAAAGATTTATATACCTCATGTATTGGTTTCCTAGGACTGCCATAACAAATTACAACAAACTTCATGGCTTAAAACAACAAGAATGTATTCCCTCACAATTCTGGAGGCTAGAAGTCCAAAATCAAGCTTTTGCCAAGCCACACAGGTGAGGAGCTATGGCCACCCATTGTGCGAATCCAGGTCAAGCCTTTGGTCACCAGACCTAAGGTTGGTTTGCTTTGTTGTCCGGACCAAGTAGGGCTTTAGTTAGTAGCCATTTTCACTGAGCATTATAACATAATAGCTAAAATCACAGGATTGAGTCAAATATGCCTTCAAGAAAAGAATGTGCCAACTCCACACAGTGCTTTGTCCTTTGGACAAGTCGGCTTTGCACAATTTGTTTCCTAATTTACCAAATGAGAAATATGTAAAAATAAGATGTTGAAAACCCTTTGCACCTGATTTTCTGTGGAGTATGCTCTCTCCTGTTTCCTCTTTATCAACTGTCAGCTTTTAATAGCGGCTTTCCTGAAGATTCGTGAGAAGCCACTATTGACTCTCTCACCTCTTTCAATCTCTATTTCTTCATCCTGTTTTATTTTCTTTTTTCATTTATTGTCACTTGAAATTACCTTACTTATTCATTTAATGGAGTATTGTCTGTTCTCTCAACACCTTTCACTATAATGCTGATCCCATGAAGGTTACGATCCAGTTGCTCACATCCACTCCTGAAAACTCAGTACCTAGGACAATGCCTGATACACAGTAGACACTCGAAAGATACTTTTAGTAGATAAATGAATTACTAATGAATGAAAGTAAGTAGTCATATACATCGTTAAGTGCTCAAAAATGATCATGAGAAGCAATATCTGCACCTCTATGATTCTGCTTATTGAATTTATTAAACCATTAGACTCAGGTAGCTTGAATACCTTAGTAGCCTGCATAACCAAACCCAAACCAAAGCCTGAGGCTTCAAGGATAAGAAATCAAAACCTAAGATCAACCAATCACAAAGAGCTAACCAGGTTTCCCAAGTAAGGCAACTGCTTAAGCTGTAGCCAATCAAATAATTTTTTTGCTTTGCTTCCGCCTCTTCGCTACAAAAGCCTTTCACAGAGCTGCTGTAGGTAGAGAGCACCTAACCATTTCTGTTTTGGCATTGATAATAATAATAAATAAACTCAACATTTTAATGTACCTCAGTTTACCTTTTAACATACTATGTTCAACACAAAAATGTAACTTGCTAACACGTCACGTGTCTGCTGTCAAATCCTCTTTCAGGCCAAATGTGGTATGCTTGCATTGTCATAGTCATTATCTGCTGAGCAAGCACTTTCTTATTTTCAAATGCCTAGCTATCTGAAAGTGAAGAATTCTATAGTTTTTATTTGGTTTCGGACTAAAGATGGTTAACATCTTAGCATGGCTAAACAGTTCAGCACACAACTCCACAGAACCCATGCAAAGAATGAACATAGCTAATGTTTGTTATATATATTACATTACCTCCATTCTTCTCAACTTCATTTCATAGACTACAAAATCAAAATAAATTAGGTTATTTAAGGACAGAATTTTTAAAAAGTGCTTTAAATTGTTCTTTTTTGCTTGTTTAGGTTACTGAGTAAACCAAGAGCATGCATGTTTACATGTGGGGCTAGAAGCCATTCACTCATTCAAAACCAAATTCACAGTTCAGCACCATGCCAAATAAAATTTTCTAACTTTGTTTCATCACCAATACTATTTCTTTCAGTCCCTAAACCTGACAGTCACAATTACCTATACTTTCATCATGCCAAAGAATGTTTCCTTTTGAAAGACAGGTGAGCTCTGGCTTTAAGATCGGTCTTGGCCATTAACACACTTCAACAACATTCATCTATTTTAAATCCAGTATTTTATTTCTCATGAGTTATTCTGTGTTTGTTTGTTTTTAAATGGCAACTCCTCACATGATTTTCAGAGGACAATGAATGATTCAAGTTTATAAAAATGTCATCACACAAGAAATTACCCAAGAAACTAGGATGAAAGTCAAGCTTAAACCATTTAAACTTTTTACATAATCTAAAATTACTAGAAACAAAGGTTCCCAAAGATCTTATACAAATTTGTTCATACCCCTTATTAGTGAAACTTGTATTGCTTGAATATCTAAAAATGTCAGTCTTAATAAAATATTCAAATTGATTTTTATAGATTTTTTACTTTTATGTATCTTCCACTCCAATCAGAGATAAATTTTCCAATAGTATCTACTTCTATTAACTTATATGATAGGACTGTGGTCTTTTTCAGATTCTGTCTCAGTCAAGTGCTGAAAAAACACCCATATATATAACTTTAACCAGGTGTTTCATTAATAAAAATTCCTCCAAAAGAACATTCTGAACATCTAATATATTACAATTTTTCAGTTACCACCCACACCATATTCAGTTCCATAAGAGAAAAAGAAATGTCAGATTCTTAGGAAACACACTGTGATTAGGTAAAAATGAGACAATGCCTATTAAAATCTCAAGGATTGTGCCTAGCTCATGATATGTGCTCAAAACCTTTGTTAGTTTTTAAACTAATTTCCAAATGTGAAAACTAAATGTGCCTACTTATAGGTGTGAAAGAATGATAAAATAGGGGGAAAAATTAATTTAGTGTTTCCATATAAGAAAGACTGATTTTTGCTCTATGAGAAAATTAGGATTCTAAAAGAAGCAAAATAAAATGAGACATAATACATGTTAAGAAGTTATAGAGGACTGGGATCCAAGATAGTGGACTAGATAAAAGCTGTGTTTCCCTCCTCTTGTGACCACATTAAAATTACAACTAAGTTATAGAACAATCAAAGAAGAGAACCATCTGAAGTATGGAGAAGCATCTGAAGTCTGCTGAACAGAAGTCCTATAATTAAGGGTATAAACAAGAACCCATATCAAGACTAACGTAGGAGGGGCAAAGATGTGAAAAAAGAGACCCCACACCTGCACGTTGTGGTTGAAAATCAGGAGAGATATCTCAAGCATGGAGCGCCCCCCTCCCCCAGGAGTGACGGACCCAGCCTGGAATACCAATGCTGGGAAAAGGAGCCCCACCACATCTGGCTGTGAAAAACTGGGGATTTGACCATCTGGGTAAGACAGAAGGCTACAAGAAGCCTAAATGTTCTCTTAACAGGCCCATGCACAAACTCACTCTCTGGCAGACACTCACTCTGTGCCCAGGAGGAGGAACAGCAACTCAGGAGGGGCCAGAGACATACAGAGAGACACTGAGTTGTGTGACTTTGGGGTGAGGACTGGAGGCACAGTCATTCTCTTCTCTGTGTAGAATCTTCCTCTCATGCATCCGCAGGTAGGCACCATCTTTCCTGTGTTGAGCCACCCCCGATGACTCCATGGTACACAGCCCCACCCAACTTGTACAACGCCTGAAGTACTTTCTTGGCAAGCAGCCAGCCCTGCCTCCATTACACACTTTCTTGGACAACTCTTAGGGGTCTTCAGGCTCCCAGCCAGTGGTGACTAGCCTTGGTGTGCTCTGAAATTTTTGCTGAATAATTCCAGGCTCAGCAGTGTCACCAGAACAAAATCTACATTAACCTGGTGAACATCACTCATCCCACTCTGGTGAGTCCCTGAGATCCTGCCTCACCCAAATCATGTACAGCACAAGGCTCTATAAGCAGTTGAGCCTTACAGGAGACAGCAGGCAATACCAGGCCATGGGGAGCCCTAAGCTTTTTGCAGAGCTATCCCAGGCCTGGTACTGATGGCAGACATCCTGGGATCACAGGGTGGCCTCTCCCATGCACCTCCAGGTCCAGCAGAATCAGCGACCAACCACATGCTTCTGTAGCTCCTACCATGTAGTCCCCAGCCAATCACAGGCAGTGGCTGAAGTGGGCCGACAGAGTACCTCCCAAGAGGCCCCAGAATGAACATACCTGGAATTTGGCTTCAGACCACAGCAGAGTACCACCCAGTTAGCCCCATAAGTGGCAAACCAAAAGAATGGTCTCAACAGGCACCAGAGCCCTCTGGGGAAAATCGCACTCTATGGGGTAATCCTTCCACACAGCAGCCCATAGGCTATGGATGTAGTGAAACCCCAGGAAGTATAAATGGATAAGGAAGAGATGGTACATATACACAGTGGAATATTGCTCAGCCATGGAAGGGAATGGGTTCTTGCCATCTGCGGCAACATGAATGGACCTGGAGAGCATTGTGCTGATGGGAATGTTAGACAGAGAAAGACAGATGCAATATGATTTCACTTACATGTGGAATCTAAAGGACAAAATAAATAAACAAACAAAACAGAAACAAACTCATCGATAGAGAACATTTTGATGGTTGCCAGATGGGAGGGGCGTTGGGAATGGATGAAAAGGTGAAGTCATTAAGAAGTTTAAATTGGTAGTTACAAAATCGTCTCAGGAATGTAAAGTAAAGCATGGGAATATAGTCAATAATATGGTAATAACTATGTATAGTGTCAGGTGGGTACTAGACTAGTCAGGGGGTCATTTCTTAAATTATATAAATGTCTCACCACTAAGCTGTAAACCTGAAATTAATATAAAATAATACTGAATGTCAACTGTAATTGTAAAAATTTAAAAAGGGGGGGAAAGGTGAAGGGCATAAGAGGTTCAACTTTCAAGGTATAAAACAAATAAATCATGGAGATGTAATGTACAGCATGGGGAATAGAGTCAATAATATTGTGATAGTGTGGTATTGTGTCTGATGGTTGCTAGATTTATGGTGATAACTTCTTTAGGTATATAAATATTCAATAACTATTGTGTACACTTGAAACTAATATAATATTGTATGTTAGCTATATTTTAATAAAAATCTTTTTAAAGAGAACATAAACATGAATAGTAAAATGGCAATAACTGTGTATCTATCTATAATCACTTTAAATGTAAATGGATTAAATGCTCCAATCAAAAGATATAGGGTGGCTGAATGAATAAGAAAACAAGATCAATATATATGCTGTCTACAAGAGACCCATTTCAGATTGAAAGACACACACAAACTGAAATAGAAGGGATGGAAAAGTACATTTCATGCAAATGAAAAGAAAAATTAAAGCTGGGGTAACAAAGCTTATGTCAAACAAAATAGACTTTAAAATAAAGGCTATAGTAAGAGATAATGAGGGACATTACATAATGATAAAGGTACTAATCCAACAAGAGGATATAACCCTTGCAAATATTTGTGCACCCATCATAGGAGCACCTAAATAAATAAAGCAAATATTGACTTACATAAAGGGAGAAACCAACAATACAATCATATGATAGGGGACTTTAACACCCCATTGACACCAATGGACAGATCCTCCAGACAGAAAATCAACAAGGAAATACTAGACTTAAATGACACACTAGACCACATTAACTTCATTGATATTTTTAGAGCATTCCACCCCAAAGCAGCTGAATATACATTCTTTTCAAGTGCACATGGAACATTTTCCAAGATAGATCACATGTTAGGCCACAAAACGAGTCTCAATAAATTTTAAAAAGGTTGAAATCATATCAAGCATCTTCTCCAACCACAATGGTATGAAACTATAAATCAATTACAAGAACTGAAAAACACACAAACACACATAGGCTAAATAACATGCTACTAAACAAACAATGAACGAGTAAACAATGAGATCAAGGAAGAAATCAAAAGATACCTTGAGACAAATGAAAATGAAAACACAATGACCCAAAATCCATGGGACATAGCAAAAGAAATCCTAATAGGAAAATTCATAGCAATACAAGCCTACCTGAAGAAACAAAAAAAATTTCAAATAAACAATCTAACCTTGCACTTAAAGAAACTAGAAAAAGAACAGCAAACAAAGCCCAAAGTGAGAAGGAAGGAAATAATAAAGATTAGAGGAGAAGTAAACAAAATAGTCTAACACAATAGAAAACATCAATGAAACCAAGAGCTAGTTCTTTGAAAAGATGAACAAAATTGATAAACCTTTAGCCAGACTCATCAAGCAAAAAAGAAAGAAGACCCAAGTAAATAAAATGAGAAGCAAAATAAGAGAAATGACAACTGACACCACAGAAATACAAAGGATTATAAGAAAATATTATGAGCAATTATATTCCAAAAAATTGGACAATTTGGAAGAAATTGATAAATTCCTAGAAACATACAATCTTCCAAGACTGAATCAAGAAGAAACAGAAAATGTGAACTGAACAATTACTACTAATAAAATTGAATTCGTAATTTAAAAACTCCCAACAAATAAACATCCTGGGCTGGATGGCTTCACAGGTGAATTTTACCAAACATTCAAAAAAAATTAATACCTATGCTTCTCAAACTATTCCAAAAAATTCAGGAAGAGGGAAAGCTCCCAAGCTCATTTTATGAGGCCACCATTACCCTGATTCCAAAACAAGGCAAAGACATAACAAAAAAAACAAAAACAAAAAAATTACAGGTTGACATCCCTGATGAACACAGACATAAAAATCCTCAAAAAAAAAAAAAATCCTCAACAAAATATTAGCAAACCAAATTCAGCAATACATTAAAAAGATCGTACACCATGATCAAGTGGGATTCATTCCTGGGACACAAGGTTAGTTCAATAACCACAAATCAATTAATGTGATACACCATATAAACTAAATGAAAGATAAAAATTATATGATCATATCAATAGATGTGAAAAAAGATTATAAGTGCTTCACCTACTTCTTGGAATGTGGAACATGCTCTAGCTATTGTATTATCAATGTTGTCATCACTAAGGCAAAATTATTTAGTTTTTCTTAAGCTAATGGTCAATAGAGATCTGGTTTTCAAGTTTGATATTACATTAAAATTTCAATTTAAAACATTTTGTAAAACTATTTATACTACTGAATTAAGACACAAATAGCTGTCCCTTCATTAATTATTGGGTTGTCAGAAAAGTCATGATGTATTTTTTCTATGTTTTTCATTGCAAAAATGCATCATGACTTGTCCGACAACCCAATAAAACATCAACAAAAAAGAGGATTCTTATTAGAAAAATGTCAGCATGAGGAACCAAAAAATTATTGCTTTTATATCTCAAGTATGATACAAACAAACCAAATATACAAAAATTCCAGCTATCTCAAGTCCTCTGCTCTACCTCATCCATACTCTACAATTATTATTGCAGAGTATGATAGAGAAGAACCTACTGCTCAGCATTGAAATTGATAGGATAAAAAAAAGAATATAAGCCAAATATAAATTCCTCAAAAATAAACATAAAAATGCTCAAAGGATAATGCAGATTTTATTGACTTCTTAAATATCTTGTTAATCATCACTGCCAGTGGTAAAGAGTTTTCAGGTATTCAAAAATATCTAACACTAAGTGCCATTTTTTTTGTAGTACTTAATTTTCACACAGGAATTGTAAATATAATCTGTTCTTGGAGCAAAAATGAGGTCAAATTAATCATTAAAAATGATATTAAAATAGTATCTTTATAGCTGTACCTCTACCCACTCTGAGAACATTCCACAACCTCTAAAATTCTTCCATTGCTCCATGAACTAGTTCTTTGGCCAATACAGAGGGTGCCAAAATGTGTTCTTATACATATTTTAAGAAAGGAAAACTGGATTAAAATTGTAATACTCAATATATACCGATAACAAAAGATGAATACAAGTCATGTTTGACTTCTGCAATTACAAGAGGTGCTCCAAGTGGTTACCATTAGCATCCAAACACTTCTGATTATGCCAAACTACTGCTTGAGCAATGTTGACCAGTGTCTGCTTGTGTACATTTTTTTGGCACTCCTGGTATATGAAGTCTGCCATTTTCCTCCTGTCACATTCTGGCTTGCTACTACTGCCAGTACCCAAATCTGCAGTTCTGCCACCAATGCCGTGGTTGCCTGCCAATTGTCACACCAAGGTGCCCAGGGCTCTGTGTTGAGGATGCTGACACCTCTCTGTTGAAGCTGCCAGCACCAAACATGTGGGCTTTCAGTGCTCTTTACAACACTCAAAGACTCTCTGGAAGACAAATCTTTCCATGTTTTCTCACAAGCAAAACTGATGAGGTCGAATTAGAAGTCAATCAGAAGGGGAGGTAGCCTGCCATTCTCAGGGTCCCTCATCTTCTATGAACAAACAACATAAGCATTTCACCTGTCTTTTCCCGTGGGACCTTGGGATGAGTCTCTGCCTGGGAGGCTCTTTAATGTCTCTTAAAAACAATCCTTTGAAAATGGCAAACTATCAGCTCTCCAGATGTGACTGAATCTTCAAGTGAATTCAGTTTGGGCTTAGCTGGGGATTCCTGCCACTTATCAAGTCAGATAAAGTGCATTGCACATGCACACACACACATACACACAGAAACAGGTATAAGTCATGCCTGTGCATTTAAGCAAGGTTTACTGAGTACCCCTTGCCATGTATCAGACAGCCCTAGGTGCCTGGACAGTAAGTTCCAACCTGAGGAATTTGCAGTTTGCTGGTGGCCAAGGCCGTTTAGGCAAAAGGATAAAAGTACTAAAGGTTTCTATAAATCCTCTCTCAGGTGAAGAATAAAACACTAAATAGCAACTTACATTACATTCTTCCCTGGTAGAACCTCATCAATTCAGCAGGATCATAAAAATGTGAGGTTATTATGAAAAAAGTCACTGTGAGCTGTTTGAAATATGAGCAAAACTGAAAAACACATTTTATCCCACGGCAATTTTGCCTTTATTTGGACTATTAAGATTCTCTGGTAGCAATAAGAGATGTGCTGCACAAATTATTCACTGATTTGCATGTTTATGTTCTGCCAACATGGAAGGTCCATAAAAGAATCGTACTATTTTGCATAATATCTGTGTTTTCATAGAAAAAAGTGGCGTATATTGTCTACTGTACCATGGCCCTTAAATTAAATTGTATGTTATAGATAAGTAATTCCCCTACTGTGTCCATTTTTTTTACTTTTACAAACAATATTTCATAAAAACATTGTAATAAACATCATTATAACTGAATATTTGTATGTCTTCACTTCAACCAAAATCCTAAAGTAAAATTACCTGTCCAGTAAGTATATAAGTATCTAAGACCGCAATGCATATTATGCTCCAGAAAAGTTCTATCAATTTATGATTCTACGTGTAATATATGAAACTATATGTTTTATTTTTTAAATCTTACATAAAAAGTTAAGCATTGGGAGTGTTGCTTTGCCAGGAAACTAACTTACATGCAGGGAAGAAAAATGCTAGATGAAGGTAAGAGACATAAATTATAATACCCTGAACAGAAAAAATAGTTTTTAGAGTTAAAATTTTTTTGAATCAGATAGTTCTGTTAATCGTATTTGTGGTCTTCTTTTGAATGTTTTATACACACACATACCAAGATGCCTTGATGCCGTCCACAACTCTCCTTCTACTACCTACATTCTTCCCCTCCTACAGATAACCTGCCTTGATAAGCCTAGTGTTTTTGGTATATTTTTTTATTAATTGTATGAGCCACATATTAGGTATGGTCCTAATTATTTGCACCTCAAAATTTAGCCATTTATTCCTATCTCTATACAGTACTTGCATTCATGTAATATAATTATTCTTCACTAACACTGGGCCACAATGTCTTTCAGAAAAAGCACCATGTTTTCAACACTCTTATTTCTGAATCTCCTTCCGTCTTCACAAGACAGACATAACATTAAAACTTAACAAAGTTTTGATGATGGCCCACTTCCTAGTGGGAAAGTAAGCATTGCCTGTGGTCTAACAGTTTGAAATCATGTGTGGTATGTCTGAAGAGAACAAACACCAATCACAAATCCAGGGTTTCCCCAGACACAAGAAGTTGACTATACACCACCATGATTCTCGTTACTCTAATGACTACTGTTTATTGAGTGCTTACTATGCATGGGCACTTTTCAACTATTTCCTCATTTCCAGTCCACATAACAGCCCTGGGAGGCAAGTCATATACCATTTTACAGATGAGGAAACTGTAAATGAGGAAGCATACAGGTTGAGTACATTAGAGCTTGGATTTGAATTCTCAGCCAAGGGTCCTTACATTTAACAACTAGTGATTAGTGAATCACTAGGCACAAAGAAGGGTCAAAACTATAACTTTCTTAATTTTCAGTTTCCAAACTTTTAGAGATTATATATATATATATACATATA